>NC_090062.1:5868872-5960804 GCF_038355195.1 Osmerus mordax | reverse complement strand
AAACTTGGTTTGAATCGTCCAAATTAATGAGAGAAGTTAGCTCTGATCTAACTAGATTTGATTGGTTAAACTTCCACACAACATCTGTGTTGCCAGTGGTGTAGTATGATGTAGTGGGCATGCTGCCCTGTTAATTTACAAACACCCCTCCTCCCTGTGCTGTCCCATACTCTGCAGATTACTGCTTATTTTATAGTGGACAACTGAAATCCTTGTGGGCATTTGCCATATCACTGCAAATCATCATTTATTTATTTTCTTTATATCCCCAAAGGGTTGTGCATGCACCCTGGTGAATAACAATCTACACCACTAGGTGTTACCAATTCAGTCATGATCGGCAATGTATTTATGGGAGTGGAAAAGTCCTTGCATCATTCAACAAATATAACACAATGATTTCAGTTGACATTTTCTCCAATAACCACAATGCCACCTGTTTATATTCTCAGTCTTTATTACCCAAAAATACATCAGAAAAGTTGTGACATAATACTGTCTATTAAGCTCAAAATAAATAGGACAAGGAAAGAATCCCTCCAAGGTACTGATCATCCTAAACAGAACTGTGGCAACGATAACGGATAACAGATCGGATCAGCACCAACTCAGAGAACAATCCAGTTCCCACACTCCTTTGGCGTTAAATGCATGTAGCTGAATGCAGCTCATAAGACCCTTACAGTTCCCTCAAATACATTACTACCAGTTTTCCAATTGTATTCAAACATTTGAACTACAAAGTACATTTATTTCTTATTGTAAGATATTTAAAAATAGATTATTCTTTAAAAATGTCAGTTGTTCAATAATACAGTATTTCAACTACAGTAAATATATACACATATACCCATGTTACAGTACCATGTGTTTGGGTATAATTCAGAACTAAGGGGTGATGGGTGTGGGGGGGGGGGGGGGGGGCGGGAGGGTGTTACAGAATGAAGAGGCTGTATTCAGGGTCTGATTGAATAAGGCCCCTAAGATCTCAATGGAATGAACCGCTGTGTGCCCAACACCTGCACCACATGCTTCTGCCAGCGACATCAGGAAAACAAGTCAACAATGCCGTCATGAGGGCCCACAGCACACCCACAGAGGTGCCGTCATGAGGGCCCACAGCACACCCACAGAGGTACCGTCATGAGGGCCCACAGCACACCCACAGAGGTGCCGTCATGAGGGCCCACAGCACACCCACAAAGGTGCTGTCATGAGGGCCCACAGCACACCCACAGAGGTGCCGTCATGAGGGCCCACAGCACACCCACAAAGGTGCTGTCATGAGGGCCCACAGCACACCCACAGAGGTGCCGTCATGAGGGCCCACAGCACACCCACAAAGGTGCTGTCATGAGGGCCCACAGCACACCCACAGAGGTGCCGTCATGAGGGCCCACAGCACACCCACAAAGGTGCTGTCATGAGGGCCCACAGCACACCCACAAAGGTGCTGTCATGAGGGCCCACAGCACACCCACAGAGGTGCCGTCATGAGGGCCCCCAGCACACCCACAGAGGTGGATTCTAATAGGAGATGGAATTTGGTGCAGGTAGTCACTCAGACGTTAGCCTCGCTGGAACAAGCACGCATCGCCTCGCTAAGGTCTAGTCTGAGCAGCCATGCTAAACCTGCGGTGGTCAAACAGTACTGAACACAGGCAGACGGACATACACACGGCATACATGCCAGGACATACAGCACATACAGACTACATACATGCTCTGAAGGCAAAGCGAGAACACAGTCAATGCCTGGAGAAAGCTCTCACTGGTGTCAAGTGGAGAAACAAAGGCACAAAAGATCAGATGCCGACAACAAAAGGAGCAGCTAACTAAAACAAAACGTTCTCTTGCTTTCGACAGCTCTGGTTCTCCAGGCTACACGCAGATGGATGCTTCTCCATCGCACGTAATGGCACCTTCAGGGGCTCCGTGATCAATGGTTCTAATCCCTTCATCCACCTACACAATGATAACCCTGCTGTATTGGTAGAGATCAGTGACCTAAATCAAATCTGTCATGTGGTGTTAGTACGTTGCCCGGAGCTACCACCAAGGTTGGGAAGTGGACCAGGTCGAACGCTCTGTCCTTTCAGGCTAATCTTGTGAGTTCTCCTAAGTGCAGTGGTCCATCTTATGGACCAGGCAGGATGTTTCCAGAACAGTGTGTGCCAGGGTGGCCAAACACCGCTGCCATGTCCTAACCTCTGATTAACAATCGTCTGAGAGCGGGGGAGCCGAGAACTTACGTCTTGGATGCAACTCGTTTTAATTCTGAGTATGTGGCATTAAAATGCATGTTATGTTAATGGAGGCAAGGAGAGGTTCAAATGCACACCGTGTCACTGTCTCCATGACACACACACACACACACACACACTTTGAATTGTAAATGAACGAGATGCAATAATAATCTTCCATGATAATGAGCTTCAGCCAGAGATAAAGATTTCATTTCTTTGATACATTGAACTACACAAACACAATCCAGAATTAGGCGATGCATTATGGATATCTTCCTTTTTATCATAATGTTCTACTCGTACTCCATCAACATCAAAACCCTGGGTTGGCATGCAGAGGACTGGGGCCAGGTAAGCGCTCAGAATACCAATGAAAGGTAGCATGGAGGGGCCACGAGAGGAAGAAGGGAAACGTGTTAGGGCAGGAGGTGGAGGTCGGTGAGTAACCACACACACACACGCGTGCTCGTTGCACCACTAGTTCATCCAGCCTTTGTAGAAGTTTTTCAAGTTCGATCATTTCAGCCATTGGTCAATAAAGCACTGATGAAAGATACAGCAGAGTGTCTCAGTCTAAGCTTGGAGACTGTAAGAGTAGCATCGGCGACCCCAGGCTTGGCAGTGGCAGGGGACGCTACACACACCACAAGTCACGAGGAGGTGACAATGGAAACTGCATGTGACGGACCAGGTGGTTACTGCAGAGTATCAAAACAAAACCCATGAAATATGATAGCGCTATCATAACTAATGGCATGCCTCGCTCGGATGATTCATCAAGAAATAACAGACCGTCTATAGACAGCTGGTCTGGAACAGCAACATCAATGCCCCGTTGTTGATTAGATCTAATCCCTTTAGAGTAGTTATGCCGCCATAGCTGGGTAACTCAAGGCCACCTCAACATCGTATGCAGCATCAATGTCTATCTCAGCGGTCAAATTTACGATAAATAAGATACAAATAATGTATATATATATATAAATCTAAAAAAGGATTTCCTCCTTTGCCGGCACATAACGGAAAGTTCTCCATGCATTTAGAGATAAACAGGAAGTTATATTCAAACTGTGACGCCCACAACTAGCATGTACTTGGCAACTAGCAGAACTGCCACCATGAGTGGATCCTAAGCTTATATTTTTGTAAAGGATTAAATAGATTAAATAACGTTACAGTATCTGAATACAAGTAAAAAGCTGCCTTAATGTAATCTGATTAAATTATTAAAATAAAAACGATTCTGTTCCTATGGGTTTGAAATGTATGGTTGTGGTGGTTGAGGTATTCTGGGTGTTTGAATCAGGTACGAGGTGAGTGTTAATGCAATGTCTTGGACATCAGGTTTTCCCTTGGGAGGTTGTTGGTTTGGGAGTTTGGATTCAGCGACAGTCCTTAGAACCTCGCTTCCACCTGCAACTCATAGCAAGAGACCAAAGATGCACAAGTGTTCCCCCTGCCTGCCACTTGATAAGACGGTCTGTTGGACAGATCCAGGATCTGTTGTACTCCAAACAACATCACCTGTACCGCTACCGGCAGAGCCCCATTACTGATCTGAGGCCAGTGTATCTCTGGGTCTCGTCAGCAGCCCGGTGCAGCTGATCAAGGCTGCCTCACTGTGCAGTGCTGCCCTCTACAGGCTGGGGCCTCACTGGGCAGTGCTGCCCTCTACAGGCAGGGGCCTCACTGTGCAGTGCTGCCCTCTACAGGCTGGGCTGTGCTCTGCTGGTGCTCCTTGTTGAGGATGATGCTGATGATGTCTCCCTCGTGGACCTTCATGTGTTCCATCAGCCTCTCCTTGCTGGTGGATTCGAAGCCGCAGATGCAACAGCAGAAGAGGAGCACGCAGTACTCCATCCCAGGACCAGCGCCGGGCCGGGCCTGGGGGGCCCCCTCTCTCCCTGGATGGCTGGGGTAGTCACCGGACTGTTCTCTGGGGGTCACCTGGAGGGGGTCCAGGGTGGTTGTGGCCCCCGGGGTCTCGGCCTCCAGCCCGTCCACCTGGAATACCGTGGCCGGGGGGGCTGGCTCCGCTGACACCCTCTCCTTGTCTTTCTCCCTGTCCTTCCCAGCATGCAGAAGGATGGCTCGCTCCGCCATGGGGTCGGGTATGGGAGGAGGTTTCTGGGGGACCGCTGGGGAGCTGGGAGAGAGAGAGAGAGGACTTAGACTGAGAAGCTCTCTGTATGGAAGAGTGTGCCAGCTACGTAAACACTGCAGCTGAACTCACCGGCTGCTCTGGGTGATGGCCTCGTTGATAGCCTTGTTCACCTGCTCGTAGTTGTAGTTCTGGTCTCCAGCGTGCTTCCACATGTGGGACTTGAGGGAGGGAGGGTGGCTGCACACATACCCACACAACGAACACCTGGAGAGCGGGAGGGAGGGAGGAGACAAAAAAAGAGAGAACGGGTTTAAGTCTGCTGGATGGGATTCTGTTCTTCTCTCTGTAAATTCTATCAGAGGAATCAGGCCCAGCTAAACACTCCCCAGAGACATCCAGCCAGGAGGCCAACTGATACAGTTTATCTACAGGGCTCCTCTCACTCTCACACACACACACCGTGCACACACAGCACCCACACACTTCCTCCCTCTTTCTCTCTCCCACAGACACTCTCCCTTCCACACTCTCTCGCCCCCGTCTATCTTTCACAAGTTCTCTCTCGCTCTCTCTCACGTCTCACCCTCTCTCACCCGCCCTCACCATGTTGACACACCCCCACGCTTCCCCAGTCCTGACCTGTACTGCTCCAGCAGCTGCACTGCCTGGTGTTCCTGGGGATGGCGCCTCATGTGGCTCTTCAGACTGTTCATGTTGGTCGTAGCAAAGTCACAGCTGCAGCACCTGGGGAGGGGGGGGGGGAGGTAGAGATAGATAAATAAGGGGGATGAGGGAAGAGAATGGATGGGTTGTGGGGGGGAGGGGTATAGGCAGTTAGACTTTCCTCTGCGTCCTACTTTAATTACAGGCCGCATTTGGCTGTTTGAGGCTCGTCCAAGTGGACGGGCCTCCTGGGAGACCTGGGACGCTGCAGGCTGGCTGGGAGCTGAGCTGCCTGTTCAGAGAGGCTGGACACCAACGGGCTGGCCTCTCCTCTCGGCCCAGCTCAGCTCACAGCCAGGCCGGCTCTCCTGTGCTCCTCTCTGGGGAGCCTGGCCCTAAGAAGCGTGGCCACAGGACCAGATACACCCACACACACGGTCTCTGTGGAGGGGGTGTGGAAGGCATCAGCCACTCAATACATCCATTACGCGTGTGTGTGTGTGTGATATGACACCCCCCTGGGAGGGTGTGTAAACACACCACAAATCCTCCAAGCTAACACGGTGTTGATACTGCGGAGGGAGAGAGAGAGCACAGCTGGATTTTGAGACCACGCTGCCCCCTGCTGGACGTGGAGAGGGGCCCCACCTGTAAGGCTTGTCCGAGTTGTGGATCCTGCGGTGGTTCCTGACTCCCACGTAGGTGGAGCTGGTGTAGTCACACACGTCACACTTGTACACCTTTTGCACCCGGACGGAATCTACCGGAGAGGAGACCGGGTCAGAATATGGTCAGCCTGCAGCTAGCTGTAGAGACCGTTGGTGCCCTGACCTATGGTAATATATTCATGTAATCATGTTTTCATTTCGCACACAATTTCAATCCAATGCGAGGATTCCCGGGAGGGGGGAGGGGGGGTGTTGAACCTTTGACTTCTTAATCTGCTGTCAAAGGCTTTACCACTGAGTCATAACCATACCCTATGTGATGGTTTGTGTCTAGTTCTATGGTACTTAGCCTTGGAGGCCTGCCGTGTAGTGTTGTGATTCTGAGGGCTGAGGTGTCACCACTCTCTCACCCTCGTCTGTCGTCCTCTCCGACTCCTCAATTGTTGCCGTGGTTTCCGTTACCAGGGTGAGTGTTGCCGCAGTGTCTCCGACGCTGTGTTGCTCTCGTTCGTGGCTTCTCAGCTGGCTCTGATGGTGATCGATACACACCATCACTTATCAATACAGTCACTTATCCATATACACCATCACTTATCAATACAGTCACTTATCCATATACACCATCACTTATCAATACAGTCACTTATCCATATACACCATCACTTATCAATACAGTCACTTATCCATACACACCATCACTTATCAATACAGTCACTTATCCATATACACCATCACTTATCAATACAGTCACTTATCCATATACACCATCACTTATCAATACAGTCACTTATCCATACACACCATCACTTATCAATACAGTCACTTATCTATACACAACATCACTGTTCAATGCACAATTTCTTTTTCAATACAATCAGATCACTCCAACACATACACTTGAATCTGGAGTAAACAGTCTCTTTCTTCCAACTGTAGGCATTAAAACTCCCTAAAAGCTGACAGATATCACAGAGAGAGAAAGAGGGAGAGAGAGAGAGAAAGAGGGGAAGAAACCAAACTCTCCTCAACTAGGCTACAGATTCAAAGTCTGGCTGCCCAGCCCTCTGTCTCCTATCATAAATCAGCATGATCTCTACACAACTTCAGAGAAATCTCGAGGCGGTAATGAAATCAATAGTTTTGTCTCACTTCCTCCATAAAAAACCTAGGCTAACTAAGCACTGCACTGCACCAATCACGCCTGCAGCTTCATAAGAGACCTGGCCAGCTTTCATCTCTCCCCCATCTACAATCAGATCAGCTTCTCTTATCTCATGTAATCTTTATGGAGGAGATTTGGGTCATCGAGACACACAAACTCTGCTGCCGCTCCGACAGAGGGAGAGGAGCGAGGGGGGGCATTTCAATGTTACATCGCTGTCTGGGGACACGGAGAAACGACACTCTGTCCCCATTTCAGAGGGCTAATCCCTTTCCGCCGCCCCCAACTTTTCGGGCGTGGGTGAAGCCGGCGCTAACTTCCCGCTGGGATTGGCTCACTCACTTTGTAGTGGAAGGTGTGCGGGCAGTGTCTGCACTCGTACAGCCTGCTCTTGCAGTGGTGGATCATGTGGGTCTCCAGGTCCTTGCTGTCCAGGGAGACGTGCTCACAGATGGGACACTGGTAGGGCTGTCGCTGGCGGTGCACGCGCAGGTGCTGCTTCACGTAGCCCTTGTTGCCGCTGCTGTACAGACAAAGGCGGCAGCGGTATGGCCGTTCGCTGCCGGGCAGGTAATCCACCAGGCCCCCGTCGGGCGCGGGGCTCTCCGCGGCTCCACCGCAGGCCCTCGCCCCGCCGTCTCCCCCCCCCGGCGCGGCCCGGCCCTGGGCGTTGTCCTGGAGCTCTCTCAGGATGTCCTCGTCGGACGCGTTCTGGTCCGAGCGCTCCCGGAGTCTCTCGATAACGGTCAGCAGAGACACGCTGATGCCGGCCTTGGCTGGGCCCTCCTCCTCCTCCCCCAGCCCTGCGTCCTCCCCCAGCCCCTCCCCCGGCCCCAGCCCCCGCTCCCTGGCCTGGCTCTGCAGCACATCCACCCCCTCGGAGGATCTGAGGTCTGCAGCTGAGGAGTCTGCAGCCGGGGCCTCATCCAGGAGCCTCTGGCCTCCGTCCAGGGTCTTGAGGCTGGGCTTGTGGAGCTCCGGGGTCCTCATGGGCATGGCCACCAGGGCCTCTGCAGCCAGAGAGTGCAGCCTGAGGGACTCAGAGTGGGTCCTCGTCCTGGCTGGGGGGATGTTCTCATCTGGGGGGGGCTCGCTGGGGGCGGGAGGTGGGACCCCCACCAACTGTCTGTCACCGCAGCCCCAGCCAATCACCACCTCTGACAGATCCTCTTTGTGAACCGGTAATGGCTGAGGCTGGGGCGGCGGGTTCTCCTCCTCTTCCTCGACTTTGATTCCAGCCAATAGGCTCTCGTCCACGTCCACTTCCGGGGCGAGGAGGAGGGGCTTGGTGGCGACAGGTTCCTCTGCGCAGGGCAGGCGCTCCACGATCACATTGACGTGCCCCGCCGTGTTCTGGCTGCAGCTGATGATCTTCTGGGCCGACGACAGGAGGCTGTCAGCCGCCGTGTTACCGCGACAACTGTCGCCCTTCGTTTCCGCGGTCACCCGCACCTCCACCATCGGCACCTCACCGGGCGGATCTTTGGAGGGGTACGCCTCTTCCGCCGAGCTCTCCTCTCCTATTGGCTGCGGCCCCTGCTCCGTGTCTTCCTTCACCGCGGGGCTACAGAGCTCCATGTTGTGGATGTTCCGCAGGGCCGGGGGGGTCTCGGGGAAGGGGGCGAGGACCACCAGGGATTCTCCCTCCGTCACAGGGGGCACCGGGACCGGGGAGAGGGGGGCCTCGCGTCTGCAGGGAGCGGCCGCCTCGTCCTCGAAGATGGGGTAGGAGCAGTCGACCAGGCCGGCGTGCTTCCAGGCGTGGGTCTTGAGCATCCTCTGCTGGCCGCACACGTAGCTGCAGATGAGGCAGCGGTACGTGCCGTACTCCTCGTGGCTGTACCACTTCTTACCGGCCGGGCTCTCCTCGGCGCAGTCCGCCGACGACTTCGAGGCGTCGGCCCCGATGCCGCCGCCGCCCGCCCCCACCTGCTCGGCGCCGGGCCGCGGGCCGCACGACACCTCGGCGTCGCCGTCGAAGTGCAGCCGCACGTGGCGCTCCAGCTCGTCCTGGTGGCGGGAGGTGAAACGGCACTCGGAGCACATGAGGATGAGCTCGCTGTGCTGCTCGTTGTGCTGGCAGAGGTGCTCCCTCAGCTGGGCCAGGGTGGGGGACAGGAAGCGACACAGGCTGCACTGGTAACACGTCACCGTCCGGCTGCCGCTGCTGGGGTCCACCTGGGTCCGCTCTCCTGCCACCCCGACCTCGTCACCCTCCCTGGGCTTCTTACACGGGGAGGCTCCTCCGCTGCCCTCCCTGCTGTCGGCCGCTCCCCTGGAGGAGGCACAGCCCAGCAGTGCCCTCTTCTGGCCAGACAGCGAACATCGCCTCTGGGGCCTCTTCTCCACGATCTTGCTAAGTTTTTCGATGACCTGGATAAGAGAGTCTGCTGCCTGTCTGTGCTGCAGGCTCTGGCTGTCCTCCTCCTCCCCAGCCTCTCCATGGGGCCTAGGCTCCCCAGGGAGGGTGGAGGAAGGTGGGGCTGACGCTGCCTCAGCACCTGGTATGAAGACAGAGTCCTGGGGAGCAGAGTGGGGGACTAGGACAGCCACACCACTGCTCTCCTCCATACCTGGGGAAGAGGACAGGACCGGGTTAGACACACTGGCATTGACACTGGGCATAGCACGCAGACAAAGGTCTAATAAAGTGGAGCTCTGCTGCTATGAAGCCAGCTGGGCAGTTTTAGAAGGCAGACTCCAATCATCAGGCCCACACCCTCCATGATAAAGTTGGGAACACCTTTAGAGCACTTAAACCTTGTGTTTTGCAACTCCAACATTAGCCTTTAAGGAAATGATGAGGTGAACTGTTCAACCCACCCCACTCACTCGAAATTGGGCTAATTAAAAATGTTTAACTGCATATGATAATATTCCTATTGGAGGATGATCAATATTCTTAACAACTACCGTAGAAACGTCACTGTTAGCTAGATCAGATGGCGCCTTGATAGTTTAAATTAACAAGGAATCTAAGACTGCAGCCTACGTTTGTTTATAAACACAAAGCGATCTACCACATGGGACGTTGTAGCCGTACTCATCCTGTGGTTGAAAACAACTTCGCTCATTTCCACTTTAACCCCACACTTCCCACTTTCTGACCGCAAGTCTGAATTTGGATTGACCGTTTCTGCTTTATGGGGCACATGTATATAGCTACATCTCAACTCCTAGGAAAGTTTTCCAGCTGTAAGAAACAACATTATAAATCAGCGAAGTAAACTGGCGCCCGAGAATAAACTTTGGGCGGGGACAAGACTTGCTGATACTTAAAATTCACTCATCACCTTACATTTGCTAAATTAACTGTCGACTAAGAGGACACTGATATGCATGTCTAGGGGCAGGTCTGACCGAGCGGTCTAAAAATAATACCCCATCCAGCTAGCCGGGCGTGGGATGGTCCTAGTTGGGGTTCACACACCCGTGCACATCAAGGTTTGTAGCGTGTTGTTAATATTAAGAAAGTAATACACTCGATTACGAAAGTAACAAAGTAAATTATGTTGCCCCCAATTCTGTATAAAAAGTGGGCGACCACAAACCGCCCTGGCAAGTGGCACGGTCTCGCCCTCTAGTTTGCACTGCTATGCTTTGACACCAAACATCCACCTCCAGGCTAGGCTAAATGCTAGCTCGCTGCACACACGAGAATACCCTCAACACTCACTGGAAAATTCGTTTTAATTGGTTCCTTGTTTAATAAATGACAACGGGTCATGCGACTTTAGTGCCTTGGTTAACTTAGTACTTACTGATCGGGAAAATCTCAATGATCTTTGGCCTCAACACATAAAAAACTGTGCTTATGATCCAGTGTGGCCTCTGTCTTTCACACTGCAAAATGGCGAGAATGGAAGAGGGATCACGTGATCACGAATATTTGGTCAGGTGATTCCGGAGGAATGCATGACAAGTGATGCTAGCCGCTGCTTACCTTTGTTTTATTGTTGTGGCCTAGCGACCTAACCGATTGAAAAAGCTTGTAGTTTTTACAAGCCTACAATTACAGCTGTTTGTTTAAGTGTAAATCTTGCATACGATTGCTTTGGCGATGATCGGCTTAACATCATTACTTTACTCGCCATCAAACCTCGTTCAACAGTTAAGTGAAACAGACAACGTAACTTCTTTTAATAAAGTTTTCCCTTTGTAAGAGTTTGGATTTACAGATAGAACATTCCAGTTGTCTATTCACTTTTAGTCGCCGCAAGTTAGCTACTGAACAAACACCGCCATCTAGTGCTAAAAAGGGACTCTGCAAGATCACACTGACAGGTTTGAAATGTAAATCTACTGATATTTCTGAAATAATAACCAACTACGAACCATCGTCACTGCCACCGAGGCTACAACAAGGTCACTTTGGTCAAATATAGCAAATAATAAATACATATTGTAGTAGGCCTATGCTATAGTTCCAAGCATGAACATTATTTGAATTGCAGATTTAAATTAAAAAAGAGAAGAAATAAAAAGGATTGGCGACCAAACTATTTGCATTCTGCAAATTTGCATTTGCAATCCTATCTGAGTGAGAGGGAGAGAGAGAGAGGTATGAGAGGGGGAGAGAGAAAGAGATACAGAAAGGAGGAACAAAAAGATAACTCAGAGATGACAGGAAGAGTTAGATTGTGAATGCTCTTGCTGGATATTGTTTTTGTTGTACTCTCCAGACCCCTAATGATAAACTGTGCATGGTGGCAGTCTCTCCCCGCAGTGTACTCTCCCTTCTGTAGAGCCTTCAGTAGAAGACTGCCTGGCCTGCATGGTGTTGCTACAATTTAGTACTGTTTAAACCCAAATGTGGTCAGAGTTGTTGATATAGTTTACAGTACTTCTGGCATGGGCCGGGCAGAGCTGCATACATAGTCTATCTGGATTTATACAGTGTGTATAGCCTGTCACTGTGCACATTGTTACTCAACCTGCTGACAACCAGAGAGCCTGGATCAGGGAACAAATGCCTGTCTTATACCTGCCCAGTGCAAACCCGCCCTAACGTGCTGAGCTGAATCCTACAGGGATATAACCCCCGTCGTGGGTGGAGTTAAGGTAGTGATGGAGTTAAGGTGAAGCTAAGTGAAAACATTGGCTCTCCTTTCTATTATAATTCCATATGTCTTCCTCTGGATGAGTTTATGAAGTGTAATATTCCGAGCTGTGAGTACGTCCTGCGCCGCCTCTCATTCAAAGGCTCTAGGTGCCCCAGCTCTAATCTGAAGTGACACACCATATACTCTCACTCACATTACGTTCTCTGGCCTCAGGCAGGGCAGCCTGCTGCTTTGAAAATGTTGGAATCAGGTTATTTCTGCTGAAGTATTAAAGTAATACTTCAGTTTAAGCTATTATTCCAGGGTTCCCCTTTTTGCCTTTTACCTGGAGGCCTGTGTGAATGATGGGTCGGAGAAAGAGAGCGAAAGAGAGGGGGTGAGATTGAGGGAGAGAGAGAGAGGGAGAGAGAGAGAGAGAGAGAGAGGGAGAAAGAGAGAGAGAGCGAGAGAGAGAGAGGAAGGGAAAGAGATGTTGGGGATGATTTCCTGAACATTTGAGCTGATAGGTTAGAAGTTGATTATATGAATTTACAAGAAGAAAGCATTTTGTAACACGTTTATTCATTGAAATGCTATTTTATGTTGTGAATGTTCTGTTCAGTAGCGAATGTGAGCCTATTTGTGACTGTTTAAATTATTGTGCAGGCCTATTGTGGGCATGCATGTTGCCCCCCCCATCCACAAAAAACAAAACAGTACATAATGGTATGACAACTACTAAGTAATTTTTTAGGTTAAAAACCCAAATGTGTCTACATGCCAAATTTTGTTTACACTCTCCCTCATCCGTAATCCCCAGACTGTAGCAGTTCCTACGGTGGCCAGCAGAGGGCGGTACAAGCCAGCAGTCGGAGCAGCTGAGCCTGAATGGTTGACCTCAGACAAGCCTCCATTTATCACCTCTGTCCACACGGCACCAGGCCAGAGCACAGGCAGCCACACAGCAGTGTGTTTGGTTGTTTTCTCTATTTCTCTGCACAGCTCATATCAGTGAGCCATGAAAGGACAGAGAGAGAGAGTGTGTCTGTTTGTGTGTGTGTGTGTGTGGGGTTGAGTGTGAGTGTGGGTGGGGGTTACCAGCAATATTGTTTTTGGGGCGAATTGATGTGATCCATCTGACCATGTGACTCCTAGAACACAGTCCCTGAGTGACCACCGGAGGGCTGAAATTGCATTGTGGGTCTTTAGGCAATAAGGGACGATGTATGTCCTCCATTTTGTCCACGTGAGAGAACAAACAACACGGCAGCCGCTGTTCATATACTTCACACTCCTTCCTCCTAGCATCCATCCCCACCGATCCCCAGGAATACGTGTCGAGTTCACAGGGTCTGGGGGTCAGTTGCCTGAGAGTTGTTGGCACATTTGCGAACTCTGGTTCAATCCTTTCATCTCCTGTGTGATTTATCCTGATATAATTGTTGGAACAAATCTCCCAGCGTGTTTTTTAATAGGGGTAAATGTTTTGTTTGTGTGTGTTCATGAATAGGACTCTGTTTACAGCATACTGTTCTTGTTAAATATGTCCCTGCTCTCTCGTTCCCTTTTTACTCTTTATCTCTCTAAAATATATAAAATATAATATATACATACAGTTTGATGTTATTCACAGTAGGCTAAACATTAATTACTTATTGATCAATGACTAGTTGAATAAAATAAAGCAAATTAATAAATAAGAGAATAGATAACCGACGTATAGCCTTAGGTGAAAAGAAGAACTTTACAGTGAGACTAACAAGAGTCTGGAATGGACAAGCAACTAACATTTTCAAGCTGTTACAACAATAGGATGTTATATTACCTTCCAAGTGTTTACGACAATGCCTGATTGTGAAGTCCAGCTGAATCGTTTTTTTACCAGTCGGCCTATTTTGCTTTTAATTACATTTTGTAATACAAATGTGCTGTGGAAAGTTGTGTTCTAATTGAAATCTTCTACAGGATCTTGCTAACTAAATATCATTAGCACTCTGGACAAAATTGGCCAGCTAATAAACATTTATTTATTGCAGATTATTGCCTAATGTATCAAATTAACAACGTGCAACATCGGAGATTTACACAGGATGTTAGTAACATTTATTATGTTTACTTAAGGTATTCAGCCAAGCACATTTTCGTATAAAACACATCTTTTTTATAGATCGTGGTTTATGATAAAATATGTAAGATTAACAGCACTCTCTGTGTTTTTGTACATGTGATTTATGGAGCCTATAAAGATTGTTTATAAGACTGGTGCAAATAATTAAACGGTCGGATTTTAAGTGGAATTTTCACCTAATGTTAGGAGAGAATGAGTGGAAATACTAGATAGTAAAAACTTAAATTATCTCCTAAGTCAGAGAGTCCAAATATTGAAATCTATAAATCTGCCAGGGATATCTGTCTGATTATGGTGTCCTGACATCCTAACGGCACGCCTGTTGTGCTCAGCAGCGGGAGATAGATGTCCTGGATGTGCCCGCTGCTTCTCTCTGACCCTCACTTCCTTTATCCTTCAGCACGAAGAGCTTAGGACGCAGAGAACGTCGTCAGAGGCCTGCATGAACACAAGCAGCAATGCTAGGTGATGCTCTCTGTACAGGAAGCCCTCTGTACAAGAGTAGGAGAACGAAAATGCAAGAGACCGGGTTGACAATCTAGCAGGTGACACATGAATGCACAATCACTGCCAAACTCTCTCCTCTCCAATAATAATATGGCAGGCTTTCTCAAGCAGTTTCGAGTAGTTGCAGCAGTAACTAGGTCAACAGGTAACAGTTATATCTGATATCTGATTGATTCCATGTGAGGAGTAATTCTACATTCATTTGAGTAAGGTGAGTTGATGCTCTATCATGGTGTTATTGTTGGACAAGGTCATCCATCTGACCTGTTGCCTTCTGAGGAGTGATGGAGGGCTTCAGTCTCACATATAGTAAAAGCACCATTTCATTGAATTATTAGGGTCATGCTTTTTTCCTTTATGTATTACGGTGATATGGGCAGTGTAAAATGGGAAAGGTGTGTTCTCTTTATATTGTCCTAGACACTCACACACTCACACAGTCACACACGCACATGATGTTACACCCTGTTAGGCAAATGGCAAGAAAAAAAAATCGTGCAATCAAAGTCCTCATTAATGGTGTGTGAGTGTGTGTGTGTGTGGGGGGGGGCATCTGAGTGTGTGTGTCAGGACATCTACACTGTGTGATCCTCTCCTCTCTCTACTCTACACAAGAGCTGTTGGAAAATACAAATGCTTCTCTCCCTGAAATCCAATACACATTCAGATGCATTCAACTTGGAAGACTTGGAAGGGAAGCCAAACTTGGGCCTGTAAGTTGGAGGACTGTGGTTGAGTTTGTGGTTATATTTCAGAACCAATAATATTCATGATGGTCAAGGACTATAAACAAAAACAGTTAATACAGGATTATAAAAATACCAGATAATTTAATAGATCTCAGGCAGTTCATATGGTAAACAGAAACTACTTACATTGATTGACCGTGGTAACGGTGGCAATATCAACAAACTTGTTTTTGTCCATTGTGCTAAGCAGTGCTTGTGTGCACAGACACACACACACACACACACACACACACACACACAATAACAAAGCACCTGAGCTGCAGCCTAATAGCGTAATGAATTCAGTGGCTAGCGAGGCCCAGCCTGCAGAGAGATGGAGGCTGTAGGAGTGGATATGGAGTCTTGCATGGGGGTTAATACACCATGATAAATATTTGATTTCTGTTGGGGCCTTGTTCCCCCATACCAAACAGGAAGTGGCTGTAATGCTGTTAAGAGCAGATAGTCCTCAGGGAGTCCAGAGGTACCAAGGGTAGACGGCCAGCCAGCACACTGACACAGTGTGGCCTGGACACAGGCAATGAGTGGAGAAATACTCCAACAAATCTCATCTGGGCAGCGTGTCCCCTGGCTGGTCCACCAGGCCCAGACAGGCAGCAGTTCTGTATGCTTTAGCACTGGAGCCATCACAGTCCCCACGTCCCTGCTAGGTTTAGTTTGGTAATGGAAACTCATGTGATCTGCTTCCCTCTGTACTGCAGATTGAAGAAATATATTTTTGCAAATAAAATGACCGCATCATACACACGCACAGCTTTGTGCAGTACAATGATTTAGTCAATTATGCAAGCTGTTTATTTTTACATCTGTCTGTCTATCAGGCTCCTTGTCGGCCTGCCTGCTGTTCTGTCTGTCTGTCCATTCACCACTCCTTCCTTCCTTCCTTCCTTCCTTCCATCCTTCCTTCCTTTCTTCTGTCTGTCATTTCCAGGGCAAGCTGAAACATATGTTTACTGTGTAGCTACAATCTCAAACTTAATACAGGACTGCCTGTGAGATATATTTATAGACAAGTGTGCCACACAATCAAGAAGCATTTTGTCCTCAAGTGGAGGAAATATGGTTTCAGGGATATTGCGTGGCATAGAGTGAAAGTAATGATTGATTATAGCCATAGAGAACTCCTGGTACTAATTTCATCATTGCTGAAAAATGACAGGAACAGTTCTGTAATGAACACACACACACATGAACTCACACATGAACTCACACACAGTGTAGTAGCCTTTTCTCTGTCTGTCTTTTCAACTTTTTTTAAAAGAATGTCAGGGAAAATTAATGCAATTAACTTGGCCTTGGGCGAAAAGCCAGAGTTTCAAGTTTGTCACACTGCAATGCAGTTATCTGCTGATGGAGAGAAACACAATCTTGTTGCTGCTATTAGTGCCTTTTCTCTCTCCCTTTCTCTTTCCTGTGCACATGTCCTCTTCTGCTCTCTCTCTCTCTCTCTCTCTCTCTCTCTCTCTCTCTCTCTCTCTCTCTCTCTCTCTCTCTCTCTCTCTCTCTCTCTCTCTCTCTCTCTCTCTCTCTCTCACACACACACACACACACACACACACGCACACACACACACACACACACACACACACACACACACACACATCCTCAGGTCTCTGGGATGCCGCTGTCATCACATCCTTTCTCATTTGAGTTCAGACCCAGATGGCTGTGTGTTTCTGTGCATGTGTGTGTGTGTGGTTGTGTGTGTGTGTGGTTGGGACCATGTCTGCCCCACTCAAATCACTGTTAAAATGTCTTAATGAGGTGTACAGACGGATGCTCACGTTTCATCCATGTTTCCATACAGCAACTGCAGGAGACAAAAACATCAAATTACTAATAGAAACCACAAGCACCGTGAAATACACCAGCACTGTTTAATGAGAGACGCACATCTCCAAACACACACACACACCAACACATACACACACACCCTCACACACAAGCACTCACCCACACACATACACTCCCACACACATACACACACATGCACACCTAGATCCACACACACATACAAGTTTGTCCATTACCTGGACATGTGACTGTGTAGCAGGGTGTGTTTGTAACTCCCCATCCATGGTAAATGGACAAGGACAGATATAGGGAGGGTTTTTTGACCTGGGGGAGGAGAGACTCTGCTCTCAGTGTCTCAGTGTAACCTGACACATGCAGACCTGACCCCATTACCTGGGTTTATGAGGTAAACACAGCTCTAAACAGTCCATTAGGATCTTGGGGCAGGGTGGGGTGGGGGGTAGGGGGAGGGGGGTGGGGATATGTGTAAGTGGGGGGGGGCAACCCTCACACATCCCTACTTTTAGTCAAACCTGAATGGGTTGTATGGGGTGGGTGGAGCGGGATAGAGATCCGACCTTTGTTTGACCTTGTGACCTTTAGGGATGGGATATATGTATCACACCCCTCCACTTAGGATGTGAAAGTTGACGTTCTTCCTTTCTGAGATAGTTTATTGTTAATATAAACACTGACCTCTGTCTGGCTGTCTGTTCCTCTGTGTCACGGCTGGCCTGCAAGACCCTTAGTGATTTAACAGGGACAATAAAGGTGTGTGTGTTCTGGGGCTTCTTTGGTGGGAGTATAAATGTGAAATATACATTTGATATCTGAAAAGGCCGGCACGACCCAAAGCTTCTGCTCGGTCGCTGGGGGGCCGGGGGTTGGAGGTCAGGATTGAAATGTTTCTGGCGTTAATGTTTAAGGAATGGCTCAATAAGGCTGGGACTGGATTTGAGGGTCCCACATAGAGAGCTGAATGATGTATAAATATACAGTACAGTGTGTGTGTGTTTGGTTGAGTGTGTGTGTGACCATGTGTGGTTGTGTCTGTGTGTGTGTGTGTGTGTGTGTGAACGACAGCAGAGAGACAAAAGACTGCAGAGCTGGTAAAAGTAATTCTGGAAATAATATAAATTAATTGGCTGTTGAGAATCAGTACGTGAAAGCTGCACTGTATGTAATTAGACCTGGAATAGTTGCTGACTTCAGTCCAAAGAAAAAAGTTCGTTATACCAATCTTTAGCTTTAACAAGAATGTTTAATTTGTTGAGAAAGATAGTCTTTTATAAAGGGCAGGTGAAGCCCATATTTAATTGGGGTGAACAGAGAGATTGTTGAGTATTATGAGGTGTTATGAAAAGAGAAGTTTGTGATGATAATAGAGAAAAGGGCAGAGAAAGAGAGTGAGAGAGAGAGAGAGAGAGAGAGAGAGAGAGAGAGAGAAGAAAGACGGAGAGTTTTTCAAACATGTATAAACATAAATAGTCACACACACACACACACACACACACACGTCAAAACATGTACAGTACTGTGCAAAAGTCTTAGGCACAAATGAAAATGTTCAAAAATTAGCAAAAATGCTTTAACAAATAATGACATGAAAATATATATTTTTAAATCTTTAAACATTTTATACTGCCGCATAAATTCCGAAGACAAAAAACAAAACAATATTCATGTTAAAAATCTTGGATGCCTAAGACTTCTGTATAGTACTGTATATCTGTGTGTACACAATTCTAACATGAATGTAAGGAAGGGGGTGAACATACAGTTGGGTTGGAAACAATCAATATGTGTTTGTGTTTGTGTACAGGGTAGATAGACCTTCGTACACACATCAACATCAATGTGTGCTCGAGTGTGTACTTATACATGCGTATGTGTGTATGTGTTTATGTGTGTGTAATAAGGTGAGAAGTAATTGAACATGATCGGACGGAGGGTTTGCTTGCCTGAGGTTACAGATCTGTGTGACACATAGGGCACTTCGACAGTGTATGTGTGTGTGTGTGTTGGTGTGTGTCTCTGTGTGTGTGTATGTTCCCCACTGTGCAGCAGCAAAGTGGCAAGTGTGTCAGCTTCACTGACACGTCTGATGATGTCAGTGACATTAACCCCCCCCCCCACCTCTCTCCTTCTGAAGCCAACATGGTGAGCCCTCGTATCAGAGCCAGAGCAACAAGACAGCCACGCGGCCGGAGGGCGCGTGGGTTGGATCTCAGTCAAGTGTCAGTCAAGACACTGATGGTCCTAATGTCAACCCCTCTCCCCACTCCCCACCCCCTTCCAACCGACATCTAGCAACATGTGTGTGCTTTGTTATCTGATATTCTGATGGATCTCTGTTCTGGGTGTTTGTATGTCCTCCCCAGCAGTGTTGTTTTGTGTATGTTGTTTTATTCTGTCTTTGCGTCATGTGTTCTGTGTTCCATATTTGATATTCTGTGTTCTGTATTCTATATCCTGTGTTCTGTATTCTATATTCTGTGTTCCGTGTAGCTATCTTGCAGCTATATTCATCTAAACCTGTCTATTTGCGTGTGTGCATTTGTATATTTGCTGGGTGTTTTTTAAGGTCTCACTATTCTAAATACACGCTAAATAATAAATATTGATATATACTCATTATCACAAGGAATCATTATCATTTGCTACACGACCTACCAAGCCAGGTCGGTGAAAACACATTTGAATTTTTCAACAGAGACAAGCGAAGGTATGATTGTGTTGAATCTCACAACGAAACTCGTGACGCTGCCACTTTGCACCCACAGGCGGCGCTGTTCTCCACGGCTGAAGCCCCTGTTGTCACACGCTTCCTCACCTCGCTTTCTGATGGTGAAATGCACTTTCATTATCAGACCCCTCGTTTTTTTTTTTTTTTCACATTAAGGCAGTGCATTAGTCTTTCAGTGAGGATATGTTCTTTACTGTTGTGTGGGGGCATGAACACCGTCCTGCAGCAGGATGAGTCTTGGATCTCCCCGCTGGCCACGCTCTTCTTCACCCTGCAGACCACGATGCAGATTGACAGCTTCTCTCAGGATGAACTGTGTAAACAAAGCCTTGTGTGTTTGTACGTGCGTGTGTACTGTTTGTATTTTTGTCTCTGTGTGTGTTTGTGTGTTCAAAAGCTGCAAGTGTGTTTGTGTGTGTGTACGTGGACATGTGTGTGTCAGTGGTTCTAGCTAAGACCAGACTGTGCAGGGATGGCTTTACCTCCCTGTCATTACACTGATCAAACTAGTGAGAACAACAAAACAACAAGTAACATGATCATTTCTCCAATGAAAGCACAGCAAAAACGATTTATTCCATTTGTTTTTTTACCGTTTGACGAGATATCTGTTGACGTCCTCGACGTTTGCATGCGACGGGGCTTCAGATTGGATAAAGATCACTCTGGAAGCTGAACACAGATGGAGAACATCTACTGTGAGTTGTCTTCTGCGTTTATCGAGCTGTGTGTGTGTGTGTGTGTGTGTGTGTGTGTGTGTGTACGTGCACGTGTGTGTGTGTGTCTGTGTGCATGTGTGTGGTGTACAGTATGCTTGTTGTGTGTGTGCTTGTGTGCGTACTCCCATGTGCATTCATGTGCTGATGGGCCCGTGTGCAGGTGTGTGTATTCCCACCTATCTCTGTTCCCAGTGTAACATAAGTGTTGCTGCAGTCTAATTTGGTGTCCTTGCCCCTGTCTGAACAGTGAGTCTACAGACAGGTGACACCTAGAGGACTTTAATCACTGATCACATGGTAGGAGAAGGGACTCAATGTGCAGTGCACAAGACAAGAAAAAAAAGAAGTCTTCTGGGAAATTGAGAAAAAAATAAAACCCTGTGAAATAAAAGAAGATTCCTCAGATGTAGCACTTGAAAGCGACGGTAAACATTTGACACCCTGCATCTGGCTTGTCAATAACCGAGCTGCTTCCCCTTGATGTGGAGGTGTGGAACACAAAGGGTTAAAGTCTTGTCTCTTCCTCCAATCACAGCGCAGGCCTCCGCTTGTCGGCCTCCTCCGACTCTCCCTCAACCTCTCCTCCTCCATCTCTCTCCGTCTCCGGCATCTCCTTCCCCCTCCCACTCTTCCCCCCTCTTCCAGCTCTCTTCCTCTACCTGGCTGTCTCCTGCGACTCCTTCCCCTTCCTTCTCCTCCTCTCTCATCTCTCCTCTTTCACCTCCTTCCTCTCCCAGCTCTTCCCCCCTCTTCTTCTCTCCTCATCCCCCCTGTCTCCTGCTGCTCTTCCTCTTCCACCCCTCTCTACCTCAGCCTTCCACTCCACCTCTCCGTCTCCCGTCAACCTTGCTCAGAGAAATAAACACTATCTACATACACATGACAAGTCAGAGGATTTTATAGAAACCACCTAAATCTAAGCAGACTGAACAGCACAAAGCACAATATACATATTAGTATGAGACAAAATGATGGGTCACATATATTACTGACTTCATACACAAACATATAACTTCTTCAGGGCCTAAACAGACAGTGTTGTAGTACTCCATGTTCATCTCGGTTCCTCTGTGTTCTTCCATGTCTCTCATGTTCTTCCATGTTCCTCCTTGTTCCTCCAAGTCTCTCTGTGTTCTTCCTTGTTCCTCCTACTCTCTCTGTGTTCCACCAGCACGTCGAGTCCACAGAGTTCTCCGCTGGCTGGACCACAACAAGCAGACCCCTCTTCTACAGCCTGGCAGGGGAACAACAAGCAGGACACTCTCATTCCACCAGTTTATCAGTACAGCTGCTACCTCAGGACCGGCCAGGATAAGAAAACTGAATATTCATAGCGACAGATAAGAGTCCCCTCTCAGTAATTGAGAGTGATGGAGAGGGAATGAGGGATGGGGGGATGGAAGGAGAAAGAGAGGAAACGGTAACCCAAGCTTGCCTTGGTGCATTAATTGGGAGTATTAGAGGAACGGATGACTGGAGTAGCGGCTGGTGACAGCGTCCCACACAAATGTCACTGTTGCCAATATCTCAGCCATCCTCTGTGATGGACTGGTCTGCTGGCCACAGGAAGTTCGGGGTCACTCCACAAAACCTTCTCATCATTAAATGGTGTGACATTTGTTCCACTGAGGCAGGTAAACATAAGGCAACACTTGTAGGGTTAGGGTGGTACAGAAGTTTGCTCTGCTCTGCCTGCCTGCTTGCCAATCTATCTGCCTGACTGTCCACCTGTCTGTCTATCTATCTGCCTGCTTGTCTGCCTGTCTGGCTGTCTAAATATCTGCTATCTATCTGCTTGCCTACCTGTCTGTCTGCCGGCTAGCCTAATATACACTCCTTGCACTGCCCTCATTTAGAGAGAGAAAGAAATAGTGAGGATGAGAGAGAGAAAAAGAGAGAGAGAGAGAGAGAGGGGGGGGGGGGGAGAAAGTGAGATAGGGAGAGCACAATAGACTAGCTTGTGTCTATTTGTGTACAAAGATGTTTGTGAACGTGTGTGGATCCATGCATGTGTGTGGATTTAGTTTGTGTAGGTGTGAATGCTTGCTCTCTGCGTAAATAGTGTATGTGTGTGTGTATATGTCTGTGTGTGTGTTTGTATTGTGTGCATGAGATGTGTGTATGTGTGAGTATGTCATGTGCGGATGTTGTGTGTGTGTATACATGTGGTGTGAGCGTGTGTGTTTGTATGTGTGAGACGCCATTGTTTTGCCTCTGGAGGTTTCATTAAGGCCTTGTGTCCAGAGGTAAAAAGTCATTCATCTCCCCAGTTCGGATGTGGCAGCCCTGTGCATTGTCCCCTCTCTCTCTCTTCCTCTTCTTCCACACCGCTCTCTGTTTTCTTTTTTCTCTTTCTCTCTTTGTCTCTCAATTCCTTCATTCTTTCTCTCTCTTCCTTCCTTGTTTTTTTAATTCCTCCTCACTCCCTCTCTTTCTCACATTCTCTCTTTCTCTCTATCCTTTTTCTTCATCATACCCTTATTTCACTCCATCTCTGTTCACTCCTTCTCCTACCCCCCTATCTGTCTTTGGCTCTCCATCCACCTCTACGAGGCTCCCCCCCCCCCACGCCCCCTCTCCCACCAGTCTGAAGAGGAAGAGAAAGGGATGAGGGAGGATGAGAGGGTCTGTCCCGGCCTGCTTGATTCGCTTCAGACGGGCTCATCTAATGAAGCCAACGTCGGCCATGAGATCTGCCTCCATGTTCCGCACGCTCATTAATTAGAGCTGTCAAAACTTCCTCTTTTTTTTGTTCCTTCAAGCGCTTGAATGGGATACCGTTAATTAAAAATATATCAGATCAGGACCCATGAGTGCTAATCACGATACATTAACCCTTGTTGTCTGACAGCTCCAACATCTCTGCCCCCCCCCATCAGCACCACCCCACACCCCCGTTCACATCACTGTGATCCCTTTTGTCCAGAACTTACAACGTCTTGAAGTTCTAAAGCTGAAGGAAAAGAGAGAAAAAAGACTTTGATTTAATTGCGTCTTAGCGTCAGGCTACACGTTTCTGAGTAGAATGTGGGTTTTTGACGAGAACTTCAGACGGTTCTGTGTTTTAAGTGCCATATCTATGCAGACAGACCAAAGTGTGGGAAGAAAAGTATAAAAGTATCTCTCGGAGGGTCCTCGGATTAAACTTCCACAGTACTGATGGAGCTTGACAACAGGCTCAGTATGGACTCGTTTCAACAAAATGGCTCCTGTTACCAGTGAAATATGTATGTTCAAGTAAGCACATCTACTGACAACATTTGCAACTGTTATGGGCTCCCCATAACTCTCTCTGAATCAGAATCAGAATCAGAAAGGGTTTTAATTGCCATGAAAGTTTGCACAGACAAGGAATTTACTTTGGCAGGAAGGTGCATACATTAAACATATAGGAATCTTAAAACTTAAATATGTGGTCTAACTATACAAAAGGAACAAAGTCTAGCTAATACTAAGGGGATTTAGAATAAAAATAAATATATTTTTAAATAAATATAAAGTAACCATAATTTACAATCTAAAATTACAGATAGTACAAAAGATACAAATAGTGCAAATTGCAATGTGGCAAGGTCTTTAAAAGTCAGTGTGAGGCCTTGGCCTTGTTGAAGAGGCCAACAGCGGATAGAAACAAACTGTTCTTATGGCGTGAGGTTTTGGTCCTGATGTCACTCTCTCTCTCTCTCTCTCTCTCTCTCTCTCTCTCTCTCTCTCTCTCTCTCTCTCTCTCTCTTTCTCTCTCTCTCTCTCTCTCTCTCTCTCTCTCTCTCTCTCTCTCTCTCTCTCTCTCTCTCTCTCTCTCGCACACACACACACACACAAAGACACACACACACACACTCCTTCAATAACCTGAGGTTGTTTGGAGTGTAGCAGGGTATCTGTTGGAAGGTCCAGAGTGTTAGGGGGTGGAAGGTGGGGGTGAGGGTCAGGATTGGGTAGTGGAGGGGGAGGGTTTGGTGTGGAGGGGGAGAGTTTCGGGTGGTGAGGCCAGGGTGAGTGTGAAAGTCCTCATGCAGGCATACACCTGCAGTACAAACCATTAAGACCTTCCATCACACACACACACACAAACACACACACACAAACACACACACAGTTCTACGGTGCAGAATCCTAATTAATTTTGTGCAGTGTTCTATAATTGATTGTGGCCATTGCTGTTTACTGTTCTTCATCCTTTTAAACCCCTCCTCACCCTCTTTCTTATCCGTTTTTGTAGTGAATGTGTGTATGTGTGTGTGTGTGTGTGTGTGTGAAAGACAGTTAGAGAAAGAGAAAAAGAAGAGCGAGAGAGGGAAAGATGCGTGTGTGTGTGAGTATGTGAGTATATGTGTGTTCAAGCAGGATACGCATGCATATTTCGTCAACATGTCAACATATCAGCACTTTGCTTTTTGTGTTCTCATGAATGAGGACTTTCAAAGGCTTCTGTCACTTTAAGAAAGCCTGCAAACTCTTGAGTGAATAAAATTAATGAATTTGATTACAGCTTTGTTTAATAGCTTGTGTATCACAATTTCCTTTTTCTAATCATCACTGCACCACCCAGCCTAGCAGCAGACTTTCATTCTTTATGTTAGAAAAAGAGGAAAAAATAATTGTTTTGGCAAGATTCAATAACAAGCACTAAAAGCCAACCAACCAGACTGCATTCTCTATACTCAATCTCCCTATCTCTGTTCTATTATTAGGCATAGTCGTAATTGTTTTAATAATAGACTCGTATGTTAGTTAGTGTGCAGGAGGGGCAAGTCAAGATAGCAGGAAGCAGGAATGATATTTCATGGTCATGTTGTGACATCTGGAAGTAAAATATTGACAGGCTGTATTTGCATCAGCTGTTTAACAGTCAAATGTGCCCATGTGCCCAAATGTGTGCCCATACTATTTTACCCAGGTACCAGTCTTTCACAATCACTAGCCCAGACTGAACAATCCACTGACAACCACATAATGACCATTCACACGCTGCAAATGCACTCTCTAGTCTCTCTCACTCTCTCTATATTTCTCTCTTTGCCCCCTCTCTCTCCCACACTCTCTCTCTCTCTCTCTCTCTCTCTCTCTCTCACACACTCTCTCCCACACTCTCTCTCCCTATTAAAAGGTTGTGTGCCATGGAGGTGAGATGTGAGTATCTGTTTATTGACTGAGCAGCTTCTGGTAGACCAGACTGGGTGCAGTAACTTTTAAACCCTCTAAATGCCAGGCTGCATGACCTGTGCAGGTGTCTCTGCCAAGTGCCTCCCACTACTGAGTTGTGGTAATCCACAAAGCTAAAGCCTGTGCTAAGACAATTGGTGTATTTCTGGGCTTCTCTCCTCCCCTATTCTAACCTCTCTGTTCCTCCCTCTCTTCTACTGGCCTTTCCTCTTCTTCCCTCCCTTCTCCTCTCATCTCCTCCTCTCTTCTTTCCTTTCCTTTCCTTTCCTCTCCTTTCCTCCCCCAACCTCTCCTTCCCTCCCTTTTCCACTCCTCTCCTTCCCTCCCATCTCCTCTCCTCTCTTCCCCTATCCACTCCTCTCTTCTCCTCTCCTCTCCTCTCCACCTCCAGCTGGAGGTGATCAAATCATTGTGTTTCACGGCCGTAACCTCTCCCTCCTTCCTTCACAGTTTTATGGGTGTGGAGGCTTTGAAGCCCTCTGCTTCTCTGCAGGAACGTTTCAGAAACATCACCCTGTTTAATTTATCCTCCCTGGCCTCCCACCTGGCCCGTGCACTGCGATTACTACGGGCCTCAGCGTCTGGGTCCAGGCATACCTACACATCCCTACCTTCATATCTCAGTGTGTGTGTGTGTGTATGTATGTGTGAGTGTGTGGCCTATGAAAAGATAAAAATAAAATCCACAAGTAGACAAGTCCCAGCTGTTTTCAGTCTAAGCTTGTCTTCTGACCTCAACTTACAGGTACTGTAGCCCAGGAACCAAGACAGAGGCCTTTTTAATGGATTTACAGCAACGCATCATGCAGCACCATCCATGTATAAAATACGCTTCACAAGTCATTCGAAAGCCTTTTATTGTGTAGGAACAGTGTGTCTGGGCATGTGTCTGTAATAGCCTGAACACAAACTTGACTCAGAGACGGACTCCAGCCAATTGCCACACACTTCCATTTGGCCAATGAAACCTGAATCCTGTGAAGTAAGAAGGAACTCTCAGATTCACCGTCCAACGAGAGTGACGTGACCTCAGCTGCCAACCAATCAATCCATCAGATGCAGCTGATGAACCACCTCTGCGACAGGACGACCTCATGCCCTCATGTGGCCTGTGTTCACGAGCAGCAGGGTTCACCTCTGTGTGAGACTGTTGAGTGTGTTGTTCAGTTGCTGTGTGGCCCCCCCAGGGCAGCCCCCCCCCAGGCCAGCCCCCCTCAGGACCAGCAGACTGCTCTGTAGGTCAGCCTCTCCTCTAAGCAGCATCTGGGAAA
Organism: Osmerus mordax; assembly: GCF_038355195.1. Taxonomy (NCBI): domain Eukaryota; kingdom Metazoa; phylum Chordata; class Actinopteri; order Osmeriformes; family Osmeridae; genus Osmerus; species Osmerus mordax. The sequence continues at coordinate 5,933,839 of NC_090062.1, read as the reverse complement.
CATTCCCGCCATTCATTATGGCTGTCCAGGGACAGACTTTCCTCACCAGCACAGACCCCTGCCTCCCCGGCCCAATACACAGAGGGAGACGCTCACACACGCTTACACACACACATACCTACACACACACACACACACACTTATATTCACACACACATAAACACAAACAAACACACACACATACACAGATGCGGGAGAGACAGTGGTTAGAAGTGTTAAACACAGACACACATCAACACACACACACATTTATACACATGGACACACACACACACACACATTCATAACCAAGGACGCACACAAAGACGGGTAAAAACACGAATGCACTTTTACACACACACAGAGACACACAGAGCAGATGAGCATACTGTTTGGCCACGCATGGACACCCACTGCTCCCAATAATGTGCCCCATTCCAACTAACAGACACAATGAACCACTGACTTCTTCATGATATACTTCCATAAAAACACACACACACTCACACATACTCATATAGTCATATACTCATATACTCAGGCCACTACATGTGAAAGAGGAGCCCCCCCCCCCCACCGCTGATGACCGCTGCTAAAATCCAATCGATTTGTTTCTTTCTGTAGGCATGGCAACGAGTGCATTGGTAGTGGTGTGGATGGTGGGGTGGGGGGGTTGATAGTGGGGGTATGGACGGACGGGCAGGTCTGCAGAGAGATAGAGGAATACAGAGAGAGAGGGTGAGAGAGGGAGAGAGAGGAAGAGGGTGAGAGGGAGACAGAGAAGAAGAGGGAGAGAGAGGGAGAGAGAGAAGAAGAGGGAGACAGAGGGAGAGAGAGAAGAAGAGGGAGAGAGAGGGAGAGCAGGCAGACCAGGCAGCAGCTCACTGGAAAGCCCTGGGTTATCAAACTCATTAATCTACATGTCATGGGCCCAGGATGAATAATTGTGTGTAGAATTTATCTGCCAATGTGATAGCTACTGCTCAGCGCTCCACGCCTGCATCCCAGCATTGTGTCCCGAACCTTAATTATTACATGCTTTGTCTTTGCTCCTCTCTGCTCTTTTGGGGGGGTGGGGGGGTGGGGGGGTGTAGTGGTAGGGGGGGTGGAGCAGAAATATGCTGCTCGTCTTTCAAAAGGACGCCCCATCCTTAATGTGACACTGTTATTGCCGGTTCAGCAAAACACGAGTCCCTGGACAACTGCTAATAACACAGGTAAACAGGCGATAAACAGACAGCAAACACAAAGGACTATTGAAGTACACGATACGCTACAAAAAATATTCGCTATTGTTTTGTGTGTGTGTGTTGAGCGCTACCAATATATTTTTGATGTGTCATTTGTAGTACATGGTTTAAAGGGGCCATCTTGTGTCTGGGTTGTGGTGTGATGTTGTTTAATATCGTGACAGAGACTTTGTTGTTCAGACTGAGAATGTCACCAGCCATGGTGGTGTCTTTTTTTCTTTCTCTTTCTCTCTCTCTCATACACACACAAACACACGCACACACACACACACAAACATACACAACCACCTATTCATACACACACATACCCTCACACACTCTCACACACACCCACACACACACAATACTCACGGTACTAGTGTGTGTTTGCAAGTGAGTCATAGTCTGTTTGATAGCAAAGCATTGTTATTATTATTGTAGAGGTTGTTATCTGACGCAGGGCTTTAAAGATGAAAAGAAAACAGGGAACAAAAACTACAAATAACAATGTTGTTGACAATACTGGGAGACAACACGTGAACACAACAACAAACACCGTTCAGCAGGTCTTTAGTGTTTGGAGTAGAGACACCTCTTTTCCTATACCTTATGTACCTCTCTTTCCTTCTCGCTTTCTCTCTTTTGCTCTCTCTCTCTCTCTTTTTCTCGCCCTCCAGCCTCCTCTCTTTCTCTCGTGCTCTCTCTTTCTCCTCCACTGTCTCTCTCACAACGCACAAGAACCAAGTCTGTGTGATATAAATGCCTAACTTGGGAACTGAAACTGTTTAAGGACTGTGTATGGGGGACAGCGCATGTAATTGTCCATCCAACAACAAAAGTTCCGGTAGACAAGAAACCTAAACTGGTCCAGTGCCTGAAGGCTACCTGGTGGGCCAGCTGTGAGTCCTGGAGTGGACAGGTCCAGAACACCGTGTCCTTGAAACAAACTCTCTTTCACTGGGGTGTCAGCAGAGGGGACCTCCAACTGGACTGGAATTGGTTTTATTTCCAGAAGGCCCTCAACCTCACAGTTGCACCTCTGCGTGATTATAAAGGTAATCATATTCTGCCAATGTCACATTTATCATCGTCCGACTCATAATATCTGTGGATGAAATAGCAACGAAGAGAGAGGGAGAGAGAGAGAAAGAAATCAGTTCAACCTTCAGATGCCCCTTCCAATGTCAAACACTGAGAGAGAGAGGGAGAGAGAGAGGGAGAGAGAGAGAGAGAGAGAGAGAGAGAGAGGAGGAGGATCATAGAGGATGAGAGAAGAGAGGGAGACTGAAGAAGAGACCTGTGATGTATTTTAAAAAGCCCCTCTGACCTGTAAAGGACCTGTCAAGTGCTTGCTTAAATGGACAAGCCAGAGTTTTACAATGTGCTTTGTGTAGCAGATTTTGAAACGCACTATTACATTTCAAAGGACACACACACGCAAATACACACTCACAGAGGCAGCATAGGGCATTGGTGTCAGTCCAAGGTTTCCTGCAAGGTCTTGTGGCTAATTCCCATTCTCCTTGGCTGGGCTTGATAGGAGTCTGTAAAGACAGAAGTAAGGAAGTTTGGAGGTCAAACAGTGCTGCCCACTGTCTCTACCCATTTGTGTGTATGTGTGTGTGTGTGTCTGCATGTGGGTGTGTGTTTGTGTGCTTTTGCATGCGGGTCTCTGTGCGTGTGAGTACCGGTATGTGTGTGAACAATACAGTTGCAAATTGAGAACAGCAAGCCACTGTGACTGGAGGTATTTGTGGAGACTGTCTATATGCAAATGATAAGAGGCTGGATGTGAAATAATGAGTGTGCACTGCCCGCACGCTTGTTTAGGATGAGGTCCGGGAGCAAACTTTCTCTGGGATCTGATCACTGTTCTCTGGTGTGTGTGTGTGTGTTTATATGCTCGAAGGACACTCATCAGTGTTAGATAACGTGCATCTCAGTGTGGTCTGGGGGCCCTGGGGAGGGGGGGGGGTTGGGTGCTGGAGGGGCTGGAGGGGGGGACAGGGGGAGAGGCAGGTGGAGGGGGGGGGGGTGAACATGGAGAAAGGGATGCAGAGCTAAGTGATACGGATGGGGCAGACGATAGGAAGTGATGTGGGCTTTAAACGAAGCCATGCATAAAGGAATGAACCAGGCTCCTCACCCGCTGAGGTACCCTCCTCAACAACAGTCTCTCTGTCTGTCTATCTTACTGTTTTCCTCCTTTCTTTTTTCTTTTTTCTTCCCTTCGTTCTTTTTATTCCAAGTACTTCTCTCTCCTGCTCCTCCCTCCATCCTTTTCTTGGCAGTAAAACAAGCAGACAGTGTGTGCAGGCCCTGTGGTTAAAATGATAGTGCAGGGTCTAGGGATGTCGTGTGTGTGTGTGCGCGCGCGCGTGTGTGTGAGGGAGCGGGAGTTCCTCAGTGGTCCATGTTGCGGACCCCCGTGAGTTGTGTGTGGTGTCATGGTCATTTATGATGTCTTTATAATTAAACAGGGTTGGCTCGGCCAGAGCGACTGTGTGTGCGTGTGTGCGTGTCTATGTGGAGTGTGTAGTTGTGTGTGTGGGGATGAATGAGAGGGGCAGATGTAATAACCTGGACTAGAGGGATTGGAATGTGATGGTCCAGATTGTCACAGATAATTATTAATGGATGATGTATGCGCTGGGTGTATGACAGCAGTATAGCCGGACAAACCTGAACACACACCAAGAAAATAACAAGATAATGCGTCTTTTTTGTTCACTTTCAAACACACAGGAGGCCACAACCGTTTCAATGTCCATGCTTCTCTCTCTTCATTTTTTTCAGTTTAACTTAACTCAGCCTAGTATTAGTTTCCACTGACTGATCTGCTTAAACACACACATACACACACACACACAGGGTTGTCTTAGCGTCTCTTTAGTGTGTGTGTGTGTGTGTTTGTGTGAGTGTGAGTGAGTGCTGAGCCGGCGCAGGGTTGTGACAGTGAGTCTCAGGAGGCTTGGCTGGATCCAGGCAGGCAGGAATCGGGCCTGACTGTATTAGAGGGGAATTACATGACACCTCACCCCCACCTTAGAGCTTTATCTGCTGGCTGCTGCCTCTCAACCAGCCAGCCTCACATCCAGACAGACAGCCAGCCAGCCTCTCTCTCCCTCTCTCCCTCTCCCTCTCTCTATCTCCCTCTCGCACACACTCGCACCCTCCTCCAGGATTGCGGCTCCCTTCAGGGCGCCCCAGGGGTCAGGATGCGTGCTGGGTGTCAGTCAGAGGGGCTGCAGCCTGTCTCAGGGAGCTGATAAGACTGAGCCGCTTACAGCAGGTAGCAGATCTGGGAGAGACGGGAGGAGCACACACACACACACATACATACACACACACATACCCACTGAAAGACATACACACATATGCATTTGCACATGTACACACACATACACATACGTGCATGCATGCAAACTCACACACAGGAACATGGATACTCATGCGAACACACACACACACACACGCACACACGCACATCCCCCCCAGCTCTCTATCAGTAGAGTGCTTACTGTCTCCCCTCCCAGTACCTAGCAGATGGTGATGCTATGGGCGATAACACAGTTTTATGAGCGGAGAGAGAGTCCTTCTCTTTCATCACCAGACGTCAGGCAGTGAGACAGCCACCTCCGTCTCCCCACCACCATACACCCAGGGAGGGCCGGGGTCCGTGCCCCAGTCAGGGCTCCCCGTCCCTGGACACTGTGAACCCATAAGCTGGGTGTTAGTCCTGGAGGACCACAGTGAATAACACAGTGTTGGAAATGAATGTCCGAGGTTGTGTGAGGTTGTGTGTTGTCTCAGTGGGAATGCTGCTGTGTGAATGCTTGTGATGTGTGCACTGTGTGTGTGTGTGTGTGTGTGTGTGGCGCTTGACTCCTGCCATCGCTCGTATATGTGTTTAGAATGGGCTGTGTGCATTTGTGCGATGTGCCATTGTGAGTGAGACATAGAAAAAAAGGACAGAGACAGATAGGGAGAATGGGAGAGAGAGATGAAGAGACAGAGAGAGAGAGAGAGAGAGAGAGAGAGAGAGAGAGAGAGAGAGAGAGAGAGAGAGAGAAGAGAGAGAGAGAGAGAGAGAGAGAGAGATGGAGAGAAAAAGGGAGAGAGAGGGAGAGAGAGGAGAGAAAGAGAGACAGATGAAGAGAGAACTCCTCTGGGTGTGTTTTAGCACCTGGCACAGACACACTGCGACAGGCACTGATCCACACAAACATAAAGCAGTTACCTGCCTCCGTTCTGCCCGGAAACAGAACTCTGGAAAGTAGCCCAAAGCTCAAAGTCAACCTCATTGGCTCAGCTGGCAGACTGGAATGGGGTTTTTGTTTCTTTTTTTATCCTTCACTATTGCGCTCACTTGCTGATTATGATTATGATGTTGAGCCCTCTCTCATTTAGCACAGCAAGACAAACGAGACTGCAATCAGAGTGTTCCCTCCATCATTTCAGACTGTCTGTTGATTGGACCCATTTTTTACCTGTCCTGGCTCCTGTATCTCCTCACCTGCCTTTCGCACCAGGTGTGTGTGTGTGTGTGTGATGCATCTCAAGGACAAAGTTGGGGGATCATACTGTACATGATCTGGTTATGATTACATCCATAATGTACCATGTTGTTGTGTTTGCCTGGGTTGTGCTGTATTGGGTCCTCAATGTAGTTCAATACACACCTCTGATAGCAATAGAGGCGGGGGCTGGAGGTCAGGTATGATAGCAGCCGTCACGGCTGTGATAAATGTGTTTTTCCCTCACACACACCTTCTCAAAGTAAACATAATAACAAAGTTTCTCCGCAGCCTGTCTCTTCAAACTTTTTCTTTCTCTCGTCTTTCACCTCTCTCTCTCTCTCTTTTCCCTCTCCCTCTCGTTCTCCTTCTCTTCCTCTGTTTTCTCCTCCTCTCAGAGAGTGTGTGATTCAGTGTCTCTGATTGCTATGCATTGTTTAGTTTCTTTCATTAATGCTGGGTGCCACTCGTTCTGTGGATGAACAATAGCAGAGCCCTAGCAGGGATCAATACCAGATTGCTGATAGCACCCCATCCATTCCCCCCCCAGATTAGATGATAAATGGGTTGGTCCATACCTTCTGACACCCCCCAGGCTGACGAAGGCCCAGGCAGGGCCTAGTCTGGAGTCTGCTGCATCCCAGGCCCTGACAACACACACACACACACACACACGATCACATGCACACACTATCACACACACAAACTCAAAGGCTGGCACACACACAGACACACACGCACAAACCTGCACACACACACATCCACCCCTGTCTGTGACCGAGACCACAACAATGACTGTGCCATTAGAGGACAGGCACAAACAGACCAAAATTGAGGCTCAAATTGCCAATTTACTGTTGCTGCTGTGAGTTGGGAGGTGGCAGGTGGAGGCTCTTCCTGACCAGGGTTAACACAGAGGCTAGAGGCTGGCCTGCCCTCACAGTCCCAGCCTCTGGGATGTACAGTAGGCTACAGCTTCACATTCTGGACTTCAAATGCTTCCATAAATAACGTATTGAGTAACAATTTGCTTGTGCTTCACAGTGTCTTGGTGCGCTCCAGACATTATACTGCTTCATGTATTTACTGCTACTAAGATGCCGTTAGAATGAGGAGAGAGTGGTATATTGTATTTAGACACAAAGCTTCCTGTTAATGTTGCTTTGCTCATCTCATGTGCTTAAGTGCAGCATTCACCTCTATAATGTGTTTCTACAGGACAAACAAACTAGGTAGAGGCTTCATAACAAGTCAAGGTGATTTTCCAGAGCAGAGAGAGAGAGAGAGAGAGAGAGAGAGAGAGAGAGAGAGAGAGAGAGAGAGAGAGAGAGAGAGAGAGAGAGAGAGCTGAAGCAGCTAGTTAATTTGCTCATTGACAGCTTGTCCTTTATTAATAGTGAAGGACAGTGGGGAGACTAATGACCTCACATATGGCACCTCGCCCACTTTAAAGAGAAACAAACAGCTTCTGGCCATGAGTGTATGAAACACACACACGAGTACACACCAACACACACATGTACACACCTGTACACATCTACACTCCACCACACACATTACACCCACGCACGCACGCACTCACACGCACGCACGCACACACACACACACACACCCACACACGCACACACACTCACAGACACTCATACACACAGCCTTACCCCGAACTACCACACAGGGCAACTCTAGCTATCCATCGGTTATGCTGTCAGGCTACATGAAGCTGGTTCAGTTAAACTGCTAACCTTGTTGCTGATAGGGTCCATCCCCTTCACACACAGCATAACGTCCAGCTTGTTGGTTCCGAGGATGCCTGTTAGAAGTTGAACAGCACATTCCACTCACTCTACAATACACACCTTTGTATAGCAGGGCTATAGAGCTCTTATTTATTGTAGATCACTCTGTCCCTCTCTCCCTCTTCTCGCTCTCTGACTCTACCTCTCTCTCTTTTTCGGTCTCTCCCTGTTGTTCCCTTTCTCTCTTTCTCCCCACCATCTGTTATGTATCACACAGGTGATTTACTGAGTGGGTCAGAGAGTGTTCTAGAACACCGTGAATTATTCACATTGCTCGCTCCATCTGGAATGTTCCGTGAGTCCAGAACGCTCCAACAGGTACTGTTCTAGACCCACGCAGCTCCCAGTTCCCAGTCAGAACACAAGACCCGGCAGAACGAGCCGTTCCCATGAAGGTGCATGTCGCGTCACAAGCTGGTGATCCTGTTCCGACGCTCAGCTCGGCGTGGAACTTCTCGGCGGTGCTCAGAGGGAGCCGGAGCAGCTGCCACCTCTGTGGCCCAGGTGTGTGGAAGCTGAGCTGACAGGCGTGCCTGGTACCTGGGGAGGCTGGGGGGCCGTGGCGGGACTGTTAGGACTCATCACGGAGGTGTGTAAAGCCCCTGTCCTTCGCTTCTCAGGCCCTCTGACTGGGATCCTGCCAGTGGAGTGTGTCTCTCCACAGGGAGTGGACATGTATACACGCATATGCAGACACGCGCTCATACACACACACACACACAAACACACACACACACACAGGCACACACATACACAAGCACATATTAAATACCCTGGAGATTGTCGGCTTCACACAAGTTGTTTAACACAGTTTGACACTGATGCTGGAGAACAAACTGTTTTCTTACTTCTTTAGACACACACATGCATACACAAACATGCACGCACACACACACACACACACACACACACACACACACACACTCACACACACACACAGAAAGAGCATCCTCCTGCTGTTTAGACCTGACGGTTCTCTCTTTCACCCTCTCTACCTCCCTTCTACCCTTTCCTTTCACATCTCTCCCTTCCTCCCGCCCTGCTTCCTTCAATGTCTGTCTGCTTGTCTCCTCCACCCTCCCTCCTTCCCTGTCTGCTGTGTGAGGTGGCAGGCTGTCTGCCCCTCCCTCCCCCATCCCTCCCTCATTCCCTCCCTCATTCCCTCCCTCATTCCCTCCCTCCATCCCTCCCTCATTCCCTCCCTCCATCCCTCCCTCATTCCCTCCCTCCCTCCTTTCCTCATTCCCTCCCTCCTTTCCTCATTCCCTCCCTCCCTCCTTCCCTCCCCCCCTCCAGGAGACTGTAGGAAAAGTAGGGGAGATTGATCTGGGCAGGCAAGGAACGAAAGAATGACAAATAGCGTATCTTGGTGGTATGTTTTGTCACGTATCCATACCAATAGTGTGGAGCACAGTAGAGTACAGAGTATAATAGAGTAGAGGAATGGAGATAAGAAGAGAGGAGAAGAGATAAGAGAAGGGATAAGGAGCGGAGAGGAGTGGAGAGGGGAGGTATGTCAGCACATCAGAGGCACTACCTGTGAAAACCCCGACTTCAAATGTCACAACATTCATCGAAGTAAACGATTGCGCGTCCGTTTGTAGGAAGTGACGAGAGAGACGGAGAGCGGAGAGAGAGAGAGAGAGAGAGAGGGAGAGAGGGAGAGAGAGGGAGAGAGAGGGAGGGAGGCCCTGCGAGAGCTGGTCTAGGCCCAGCGTGCACCTCCTGCTCCTCCTCCTCCCAGCTGGGGGCAGGACTCTGAGAGGGGAGACGCGAGCGCGCTCAGTCAGATCAGCAGCAACGTGGGCGGAGGGCTTTGATCTCCCCACTCCGCTCCTCAATGAGAGCTTTAATGCAGCTCTCACTCTGCGAGGACTCCTCACCTGAGTCACACACACGGAAACAAACTCTCACACACACACACACTTCACACAGTCAGGGACACTCAAAGGAAATAGTTGAGATCCTCTCATTTCTTTTCTACACAACCTGTGGAGAAAGAGAGAGAGAGATAACTAGAAAAGAATGAAAGCAAGGAAAAAAAAGAAAGAAAGAAAGGGAGGATGTGAGGGAGGCTGGAAGAGGAGAGTGACTACAGTCTAGTAAGAGGACTAATCCTCTAGCCTTTAATTAAAACTCTCTAATGATCTGAGGAAGAGAAAGGGGGTAAGGAGGGAGGGAGGGAGGGAGGGAGGGAGGGAAAAGGAAATGGAAGGAAAGAGTCATTTTCTTATTTTTTTTAACTCCATTGCTATTCCTTGTTCCCCTTCTCTCTCACTCCCGCCTCCCTCTCCCCTCATCCCCCTCTCCCCCTCTCCCTCTCCCTTTTCCCCTCTCTGCCTCCCCCCTCTCCTTCTCTCCTCCTGACACACTTTTTCAAAGACAGTTGTTGAACGATTCCCATTGCTCCGCAGGGCCCTGAATCTGCAATGAAATAAGCTGCAGTGTATGAAAGAGCAGCTGGTGCAGCCACTTTTAACATCCTTTTATAATCCTGATGAACAGATGAAGAAAAACAACTGAAAAAAAGAGTAGGAATGAGGGTAGAGAGGAGAAAAACCACATCGCCTGTTGCCGGTAAATTAAATAACTTTGGGGCAAGCAGGATGAGGTGTGTGTATACTTGTGTGTGTGTGTTTGTGTAAGTGTGTGTGTGTGTGTGTATTGGGGGTGTAATAGTATAGGAGAAGCACATTTATGGGTGTGGGGGAAGACACTATGTGACTCTACAGTACCAGATTAGTCTATCCCCCACACGCCACAAGATACACTCATACATAAACAACTGGAAATAGGGAGGAGGAGAAGAGAGGAGAGAGGGTGTCAGGGAGTCCAAAAGAATAGGAGTGAAACAATAGCCGAAGAGGAGAGGAGAGAGAGAATGGGGGGGAGGATAGGAGAGGAGAAACCAATGAGATGATGGGTTTACCCTGGGACAGATCAGTTGGAGAAATACAAATAATCTCTCTGATTCTGGAAGGGGGGAGGTAAGAGACTCCATCATTACTGTCAACACACACCCCCACTCACAGACACACGCACACACCCCCCACTCACACACACACACACACACACACACACACACACACACACACACACACACACACACACACACACACACACACACACACACACACACACTCACAGACACACACACACACACACTCACTCTGTGGCCTCTCTAATAGCCTCCCTATAGCATTGAGATTGGGATTGGGAGGACTGTGAATGAGACTGTGAGAATACTTCTCAATATTCAGGCAAAGATGAGGCCCTGGTGAGGTTCCAGATTAAAACCAGGAGTCTCCGCACGGTAACAGATGACACAAGCACGGCCATCCCTCAAAGGGCCTTTTTATTCCCAGCTTCTGATTGGCCGGCTGCTCTGCATGGCTGCTGGGAATAGGGAAGTGGATATGCAGAGTAATCTGCAATCCCACGATGCCGTTCTTCAGACGCATCGGAGGAGTCGCCGACAGGCCTCGCTATCGTTCTCCAGATAGCGCTCCAAAGTCATATTTTCTATAAGGGCGCTGGAGAAATGTTCTCATGACAGAGAGCGAGAACAGATCATCCTAGTGATAGACTCCTGTTGTCCCCACTGACTTCTGAGTAAAATCACGTTTCCTTTTTCTTTTTAGTCTCTAAAATGTGATAACTGAAAGTTCACTCTAGGTGCCTAATGACCCACTCAGTAATTTGATAAACTGCATATTTTCTCCTTTCTTCTTCTCTCTCAGGTAATTACTTAGTGTCTGTAGCAGTCTGATGTGTGGCTCTCTCCAGACTGTTACACCGTGTCTGTGGAGCCAGGTTCAGAGGTGTTATAATGGGCCTGGGGTCCTCCTAATCTGAATGGTTCCACACTCCTGCACTAACGATTCCTTCGCTACTCATAATCAGTTTCTTTTGTTTCTTTCTCTCTCTCTCTGTCTCTCTGTCTGTCTCTCTCTCACACACGCACGCACACGTGTTTATGCTTGCCAGAGGAAATTAGAATTGTCCATTGCTGTGTGTGTTCCTTAAATGTATGCTATGTATTCTTGTTTGTGTGTGAATATGTCTGTGTGTGTGCGTGTGTCAGACATGCTCCAGAGCTCCAGAGCAGGTTGGCAGATGACATTTAGTGGTGAGCAGGAGAGGGATGTGGCGTTGGTGTGGCTGGGTAGGGGTCAGTCAGAGGGCTAGGCATGGCCTGGAGGATACTCTCAGCCAGGGAACGAGGGATATTAGAGAGGGAGAGGGAGGGAGGGAAGGAGGGAGAGACAATAATCCTAGCGTATAATCGATAGGGGAGACAGAGGTTGATGATGATGGGTGTAGATCCATCTAAATGTCCCTGTGTGTATGGCGTCCAGCCCCAGACCCCAGCCCTTCATCCTCCCTGCTCTACAGGAGTCATGTGATTCCTGGTACTGATACCGGTCCTGGTCCTGATTTTAGTTCTTATCCAGGTCCTGTTCCTGGTCCTGTTGTGATCCATTCTGGGTAATACTCAATACTCAATTTGTTTCCTCTAGGGAACAAGGGAGGGAGGGAAAGAAAAAACGGGGGTGACATAGTGAATGGGGACACGGAATAAAGACAGAAAGAGAGATAGTTCCAAAAAGAACGAGAGAGAGACAGAGAGAGAGAGAGAGAGAGACAGAGGGAGAAATGCTTTTCATACACAAGCATTTGCATGATGAGAAAACACAGCTCATATTCATCTTAGTAAAGTCGTAATAAATGGCTCCTGCAGCATTATCATCCATTTTACGCAGGTGCGCCTGCGAAAATCACTCACTTCAATCAAAAGAGCTGCAGGTCTCCAGGAGAGGGGATTCATTCTTTACCATCATCCTGTAGGAATTAACAAGGAGAGATAGGGGAGAGAGACAGCAAGAGAGATGGAGAGAGGGAAAGTGCGAGAGAAGGAGAGATGGAGAGAGGGAGAGAGAGAGAGATGTGTGTGAGAGAGAGAGATGTGTGAGAGAGAGAGAGAGAGACAGAAAGAGAGAGACAGAAAGAGAGAGAGAGAGAGAGAGAGAGAGAGAGAGAGAGAGAGAGAGAGAGAGAGAGAGAGAGAGAGAGAGAGAGAGAGAGAGAGAGAGAGAGAGAGAGAGAGAGAGAGAAAGACTTGCTCATGCACAGCTGTTTCTCCAGGGGGAGTTGGTGGGCAGATTGGTGTATGTTGTAAGATGACAGGATGAGAAGAGGAGTGGAGATGAAGAGTAAGATGAAAAGGAGGTGGGGATCTGACCAGAAGGAGACAGCACTGACTGTTGACCTCTAATAGAGAGAAGTGGAGGTGGAGAACAAGAGAGGGAGAGAAGAAGGGGAGGAAATGAAGGATGCAGGTGGAGGGATTCAGGGGTCACTCTGATGTAAATTGACTGATCAATGTAGCAAGCTTTGTGTGTGTGTGTGTGGAGTGTGTGCACATGCGCATGGGGCGTGTTTGTGTTTGTGTGTGTGTTCCCCAGAGTGCTGTATCTACCTCCAGATACTTCCAGTCCTAATGAACACAGGACCTTTACCAGAGTCTCACAGGCACACTCCGCCTTTCTCTCTCTCTCTCTCTCTCTCTCTCTCTCTCTCTCTCTCTCTCTCTCTCTCTCTCTCTCTCTCTCTCTCTCTCTCTACATCTCTCTATCTATTCAAAACCTTTGACCAGCCATAGAAAAGTCCCACAAAACAAAGATAAAACTCCCCACAGCAACTTGCAGTGAAACTCAGGACATATGAACTCTGCCTATCAAATTAGGTCTCAGTGTGTAGTGCTGTTGTATAATGATATTCTGATACAATTTTTTTTGGACCAGATAGATACCACTTTAAGTCCACGTGTCCCACACTCCAGATAGTTAGTTGTGCTGTTGGAGAGTGTTAAAAGCTGTGATGAGTGTGTGTGTGTGTGCTGGGTGGTAGGGGGTAAGAAGACCTGGTAGAGGTCCATATATAAACCTACTACTGTATCTCATCTCTCCAGGCCTCCTACTCCCATTGTATGTGGGTGTGTGTGTGTGTATGTGTGTGTGTGTGTGTTGGGTCAGTCACTGGAGCCACACTTCACACTACCTAAAGGGCTGTACTTACACAAAGACACACATATAGTATACATGAGAGATGACTCTTGACTGTACATTATCTACTGTTTGTGTGCTTGTGCATGGCTGTATGTGCTAAATTGCGCATGGGTATCTTTTCATCGGCCAGATTTTTGAAAAGTGTGGGAAAATGAGAAGAGGCAGGAGCAAATCATCTTCATCTCAGCTTTAGCAAAAAGCCAAAGAATAATGCATTTCATAAATATTTATATCCTCTTTTATATCATATTCATCTAGAAGAGAGGTGCTGCGGTCTGCGGTAGATGAGACTTTTCCGGGAGCTCGCTACCTCAATCTCCCCCACAGCACGACACACACATCTCAGGCCCGTCCAATCGGAACCCTGTCTTGTCTGTGTTTGTGCTACCTGGACATTAGAGCGGGCCAGCGGTAACCAGCTGGACTGTACCGTAGCTGCCCTGACACGCACACATGATCATACCACAAAGCCCATCGTTGAGGCATGGGAAGACATGGAGGATGTAGAGTGGATGGATGGATGAATAGAGGAGGAAGAGAAGAGTCTGGATCCAATACACACCATCACACCATCACACCATCACACCATCACACCATTACACCATCACACCATCACACCATCACACCATCACACCATCACACCATTACACCATCACACCATCACACCATTACACCATCACACCATCACACCATCACACCATCACACCATTACACCATCACACCATCACACCATCACACCATCACACCATCACACCATTACACCATCACACCATCACACCATCACACCATCACACCATCACACCATCACACCATTACACCATGTCTTCTTCTGTGGTGGAAGGAAGCAAGCAGAGCAAGAGGAGTCAAAGAGAGAAAGAACAGCACCAGAGAATTTTAAAAACAGCAGGTTGGATTCTGTACTCCCGTCCAATCACACTGAGCCAGTCTAATTGGGTTTTAACAACAGAGAACAATAACGTCTCCACTTCCGTGTCTGACACGCCACCAAAAACACATTAGAAGGATAGCGCCCTCTCATTTCTTCTTTTGCAATATAGCCGAGGAAGACTACCTCTTGTCTCTCTCACTCTCTCCCACGTTCTCTCTCTTTCTCCTTCTCCATTTCTCCCAACCTCCCCCTCTCTCTGAGGCAGAGGGGGAGAAGAAGGGAGGAGGGTGAGCATAGCATGTCTTCATTAAAGTGTCGCTCCCCATTATATTACTCCTATCTCAATTAGCAGCAGCTTTAATAAAGGGCCTCTCTCTCTCTCTCTCCCTCTCTCTCGTTCTCTCTCTGTTTTGGTCGCTCTCTTACTCCGTCTCTTCCCTCTTGGGCAGATATTTGCTTGGTGTCTAGAAGAGAGAGAGGGTGGAGGGAGGGAGAGGACAGAGAGAGAGGATGAGGCACATCTGTGCACATCTCCTCTCCTTTCCGTTCTCCTCTGAGAGCAATTATATGGAGCCAGTGGTGGCTGGTCTTTCAGCAGGAATACTGCTTCTGCCTCTGCTTCTGCCTCTAGTCCAAACTACTGCTTCTGCCTCTGCTGCTACCTCTGCTACTGCAGAGGTAAGTCGCTCTGGATAAGAGCGTCTGCTAAAAAATGACTAAATGTACTGCCTCTAGGGTCAAACTACTGCTTCTGTCTCTTCTACTGTCTCTAAACTCAACTACTGCCTCTCGTCTTACCTACTGTCTTCACTTCCACCTGCCTCTAGGGCCGCCTCTTCACCTGCCTCTTCTAGGAAGTCCCTCCAGAGCCAAAGGACCGAAGCCCCTCTGATCACACTGAGGGTCAGACAGATCCAGAGGGGCTTTCAGCACCTGGACACTCACAGACGTCACACATCATATGATGTAACCACCAGGGCTGTTCTCCTCTCCTCCTCCACCTTCTTCCAGACTGGATGAATCCTGGGGGCTTCCAAGCTGCCATCTTACATTTAGGCGTCCATAGCTGGTGCCTGACCGTGGTAATTGAGCTTGCACATTTGCCTGTAACACTCCCACACACCTACACACATGTAGACGCACGCACACCTAAGCACACACGCATACGCACACACTCGCACACACCATGAGGCTCAGTGACAGGCCCTTGGAGGGGGAGTGTGTGTCTGGTAAGTCAAAGTCTGATCTCTCCAATCTAGCTCTAATTGGGGGATATTAAACAAGCCATCCCACTTAGCCTTTGGGAGGGTGATCCATATTCACCACTCCTCATCTCCACTGTGTCAAGGCTTCACACCACCGCACACACCACCGTACACACACTCACACCGCCTCACACACACACCACCGTACACACACCGAGTCACACACACACCGCAGACACATACCACCTCACATATCACCTTATACACACCTTACATTCCTACAGCACACACACACACATTGCCTCACATAGCACATCTCTCTGACTGTCTCAGGCTATTTCTCATTGTCTTTCTCTGTATCTTTCTCTTGGCCTCTCATTAGTTATTTGTCATGCACACTTGAAATTTGACTTTACTTCTGAAGCAAGAAAATTGCCACTGAGGTGATACAAACACCCTGACAAACATGAACACACAAACGCAAACACAACTATATAATAATTTCTCACAAACAAATGGTTATTCTATAATTTTATAGGGCATCTAGACTTATGATGTGTGTGTGTGTGTTGCAAAGTGTGTAAACTGTGTGTGTGTGTGCCAGACCACAGTCAGACCCAGGTGATCTGCGGCATGTCCCTCAGAGGCTCAGTTTAATTTTCCGGGGCAGCAGTCCATTAGCATGAATGCTAACTCCATGGCTGTAGGCTACAGTACCTAATGATGGAGGCCCTGCACTCCTGAATCAAGGGTATTAGCATTAGCTTCTGACTGAAGACATCTGTGATCTGCTGGCCTAGATGTCCTTTGACTGCCGGCTCCGTGTTTG
Source organism: Osmerus mordax (assembly GCF_038355195.1). NCBI lineage: Eukaryota > Metazoa > Chordata > Actinopteri > Osmeriformes > Osmeridae > Osmerus > Osmerus mordax. The sequence goes on along the minus strand of NC_090062.1, from coordinate 5,917,327 downwards.
GAGAAAAAAGAGCTGGATGATTTATACTCGCCCGAGCGAGTGCAAACTCTACCCTTCTCCCAGTCTACTCTCCCACCCACTTCTCTTATCACACACCCTCACACAAACACACACACAGGGACGTATATAAAAAAAACGTGCTGTATGTATTTGTTAATATATGACACACCAGGCCCAGGAATGCTGGCGTTGAGGAGTATAATTGCTGTGAGGAGAGCGAGCATTCCTCCCAGGAGCTGTGCTCATATTAAAAGCCCAAACTTGAGACATGTTTGTGATAATATTCCTAATAAATCTCCCGGCCAGGCCCCAGCTCCCTGACGTTAACAGCAAGCCGGCTCTTCGTCTTCGTTGGCTCCAGGATTTAAGATTGGTCACAAACAATCTGAGACGAGCCGCCGCACTGTCACGGCGAGCGGCAGACTAACAGCACGCGCTGCACGCGCTCGTAAATCTACACTTCCTCATATGCAAATGATGCTCCATTTTAATTGATAATTTCTCAAATGGTCCGGGCTGTGTGCAGGAGACGGTTGTAATGAGGGAGAGAGAGAGGCCTATAGCAGGCTGCCATGGGTGAGGGATCATGCAGGCAAGTGGGGTAATTATTTAAGAAAGGAGAGAGCTGCTTCCTCTGTGTTCCCCTGCCCCCTGCCACGAGGACGGGGGCGGAACCGAGGGGGAATCTGAGGATTTAAGTGTTTACGCATGTATTTGTCTGTGTGTGTGTGTGTGTGTGCGCATGTGTGTTTAAATGTGCAGAGAGTTTGTGGGGGGCAGGGTCAGAAAGAATGTGATTATAAGTGTGTGAATGTGTTTACGTGAAAGAGTGAGGGTGAATGTGCGTGATTGTATAGTCAGTGTGTGTGTGTATGTGCGTGTAATAGAGTAAAGACATAGTGTGTGTTTGTGTGCATGTAATAGAGTAAATACATAGTGTGTGTGTGTGTATGTGTGCATGTAATAGAGTAAATACATAGTGTGTGTGTGTGTATGTGTGTGTGATAGAGTAAATACATAGTGTGTGTGTGTGCCCTGTTCTCCTGTCCTCCTCCTTCTATGTGGGTCACAACTGAGGACCACCTACAGGACAATAGAGCCGACACACATACACTCACACACACGGACCCTTGGATGCACACATATACACACACAGGCGTAACAGTGTAACTGTGATGAATGGGAGAGACATTTGCTAGAATACAGCCCCATAAAGGCCTCAGTCCATCTATCTGGACATACTATATGCTCCAACGTGCTGCCCCTTGTACAACACAGTAAATACATAGAAAAGGGACTTGCAGTTTAATATATTATATTATGACATACTGGTGTTTTAGGGCTAATATTGTCACTAAAACATACTGTAACTTTGTGACCAACCTATTAGAGTGTTGGCCAGTTTTTGTCCTGTGTTTCCGACTCTGTGATTGTAATCAGTTTTGCAGTGTTTCTGATGTCACTCACCAGAGCATTATTTGATTTTATTTGATTTCACGCAAATAATGGACTAAGATGGTGAGGATCAAAAATTTATGGGAGGGGGGACTTTGGGAAGCCAGATGAATTATTAAGGCTGATTAATTCTTAATGAGTGATGTCAAAAAATCACCCTCTCCTGTAGCATCCGCTAATTCTCATCAAACCACTTTGCTGTTGTGGCTCGCTGGTCTCTGCCGTGACGACGCCTCGCTCCCCCGGCCGTCAGGAGGCTCCCGGCGTCCTCTCTGTTCCTCCCTGCTTGGGTTGCTGCTCAGATAAAAAAGCAGAAGGTCGTTCGTGCCCCCTGAAAACATTCAGATTTCTGTCAACAAATGGACTTAGTGATCAGCATCAGATGTGCTGTACGCCGACCCGGTTTGTGAAATCACAACAGCTCCAGGAAGAATTCTGATCTTGAAAAACAAATAAACATCAAACTTCAAAAGCTTCTGCTCACCCATTAATTGCTTTTCTATGCTTCCAATAATGAATTCAAAATTTAAATAATGGACTTTTTTCATCTTTGACTGTGAAACACTGAAATTGTAACAACGCTGTGTCAAAATCAGGACAAAGACCCACGCAGCAGCAACAGAGAGAAGCAACGGAAGTTCAGGAAAAATCACATCAGAGAAACCAGCAAAATAAACGAGGTGATCTTAGTCAGAATATGAATTTTCAAACATGTTTACATGAATTTTTTAGAGATGAACATATATGTGAACATGCTAATGAAGCTACCAGAGGGTGAATGGAAGATTACAGTTTGTCCCCAGCAGGGGGAGGAGTGTGCAAGGAAACATGGTGTGTTTACTGTGTCACCATACAGACTGATGCCATTACAACAAAGATGTTGACATTTTCAAATTATAGATACAGAGTTAGTGTGCCATATAATTCATAACAGATGGAAGAAAGATGATATTTCTCCCTCTCTTCCTCTCAGTCTGGGAAGCCTTCATAGTTCCTCTGACTTTTTTGGTTTTCCTAGATTTTGTTTTCATGTCTTTCCTAGACATGTGATCTGTGTGATATCAGAGCACAGTACTATGTTCAAAATTCGTTACATTACTGGGATACTGTAGACAACACAGGTGTTGTGTTTTCAAAAGTTTGCCTCTCTCTCTCTCTCTCTCCCCTCATTCTCTCTCTCTCTCTCTCCCCTCATTCTCTCTCTCTCTCTCTCTCTCTCTCTCTCTCTCTCTCTCTCTCTCTCTCTCTCTCTCTCTCTCTCTCTCTCTCTCTCTCTCTCTCTCTCCTCTCTCTCTCTCTCTCTCTCTCTCTCTCTCTCTCTCAACATAGACGGGAGCTGTATTGTGCACAGCGGCGTGGTGTCACCTCAGCCCAAACTGACTCGTTGTTCCAGTCCGGGTTCAACAGCGCACTTGTTCTACAGCGGCGTAATTAGTACAGCACGCTCATATTAATTAGCACTGAGCGTTATCATTTTATTAATCCATTTTAGAGGACAAGAGAGAGGAAACAGATAGCACAGGGCAGGAGAAGAGGGGGGAGAGAGAAGAGGGAGATGGAGGGAGAGAGGAGGAGAGAGGGGGGAGAGAGGGAGTCTGCAGGATGGGTTCCTGGTCTCTGTACCAGCGGTTGACCCTACATGCCACCCCAACATACTCAGACACCATTACGCATAATGGATTTGCCATTCATTAAACGTTTTATGCAAATGATGTTTGTTTTATAAACAAATTAACAGCGTGGATTTTCCGAAAACAGGTGCTGTGGTGTGAATGCGCTCTAAATGATGTGATACTGAAGGAATTAATTAGAGCCAAGGCGGTAATTAGATACAATAATTTGTGTGATTAGCAGGCTGCTTAAGACGGAAGACACATACACCACCCGTACACACACACATACACATACACGCACACACTCATGCATAGTGCCCCATATATAGGGAATGTGATGTGGAGTAGAGCTTGTTGTCCTCTCTCTCTCTCTCTCTCTCTCTCTCTCTCTCTCTCTCTCTCTCTCTGTCTCTCTCTCTCTCTCTCTCTCTCTCTCTCTCTCTCTCTCTCTCTCTCACACACACACACACACACTCACACACCGTGATCTCCCTGCGATGAAGCTCTTCCGAAATATTTCATTAAAATACGCTGACACGGCGCAAGCTAATTACCCAAACGAGCATCGGAAGGAGGTGTGTGTGTTGGGGGGGGGTTAGCCTGCTTTTCCATTTTCTCTCTCCTCCCCTTCGCCTTCCCCCCCCCCTCTCTTCCCCAATAACACAGGCTCCCAACCTCAAAGCTGAGGGGAGATTCACACACACAGCACTTCTAAATCTGGACGGGGCCAGTCTAAAAGCCCATTTCATTCTTTTAGTATTCGCATTTCACTACCTGTTATCCAAGTCCTAAAGTGCATAATTAATTTGTGTAAATTTGGTCTAACTTTGCTCTCCTTCTCCCTGCTGTTCCAGTTCTATGGGAGTGGAGCTGGCGTAATGTTGTTAGCCAGTGGAAGATCACACGGTTTTATTACAAGGACACGTTTTCTTTAAGAGAGAGACACGGGTAAGATAAATACATCAAAGGCCGCCACAAACACATACACACACATTCCCATCCACGCTCACACACATATACGCCCGCACACACACCAACGCGCATACACATCCAGCACAGATTGCACCATCTACTGCACACAAAACAGCTGTTGTACACTTAGATACAACACCTGAGTTTGATCATTTACTCATGGTGTGGCACCTGTGACATCCGACACCACAAACTCAATACAACCTGAACACTGGTTCTGAAATCACTAACACGGCCATCTTAGCAGCAGTGAATGTTATGTGTGAGCAGGCCTGTGCTTGGCAATCCCAGTCCAGATCCGGGTCGGCTCTGAGTAGATTTATGAGCTGGATGTCTGTGTCGTCCTGGGCCAGGCTCTGGTGATAGAGGACAGCTGGGCCTGGAAACACTTGTTGCTCTGTGGATTTCCCAGGACCAGGTTGTTAAAGCGTTGTTTCACCTGACAGTCCATAAGTTTACGTGAGATCCACTTGGACACTCCGCCCAGCCCTCCCCTCCCTTTCCCTCACTCATCACCTTCACCCCTCGTCTCTCAGTCCAACACACTTTCCTCAACCACAGACCTCTTTCTGACATACAGACACACACACAGACAGACACATGCATTCACTCCCTCCTCCACACTCACATTCCTCTGTGTTCTACGTCAAACTTCTGCTCCGATCAGCCATGAATCACCGTGTGTGTCTCTCCGCCCTAAACACCGTCCACACCAAATCAGTTCTTATTAGATAAACAGTATACAGTCTTTTTCCATCCACAGTACTTCTCCATCAGCTCTCTGGGTCACTCTCTTGACTAGACTCAAAAGCTTCTGAAGCAAAGCTCACAGAGGATAAATTAATACAGAAAGGTATTTCTTTATTTCGTGTGGGCAGAGAGTTCTGACACATTTACATATAAAGTTTCATTGGTGGTGGAGATGTTACCATAGAGATTATCCATGTTGAGCATTACAGCAGGGAGAATTAACATCCAATAGAACGAAAGAATGAAAAAGAAAAAAATGGAATACAGATGGATTATGAGTATTATAGTTCTCTCATCCTGTTCTTACTAATCTGTTGCCCGGGTCAATATTTTTTATCAAAATTGATTCCAAGTTAAATCCTCAGTGTTCAGTTTAGGCAGGGTGTGTTTCATATGTTTGCATTTGCAGCAATCCTGTGTTCCTTGGTTATCTGTGCTACTATTATGGGTGTGGGGATAACAAAAGGACATTTCATACCATCATAACCAGTGGATAAGGAGAGCTGGTCCTAGGGCTGTGCTGGGATAGAGCTTCCCTAGAGTTTACAAAGCTTACTGTCTTTACCCAGCAGTGTGGGGTGAGGTGAGCTCAAATATCTCACAACGCACCTCTGTTTCAGATAAGCATTTGTTAGCTCAAACAGCTATTGCAAACTGCAAGGACTTATACATAATAATACTGTATAGACTGTGTACATAGATAATGGTCGCCAGTGCTCTTCTTTCAACAAGAGTAAGTGTTTGTTTTGTTCTGTTTTGCAGAGCGACCTCTCCCGCTGTGTGGCGTTGTCTCCCGTGCTCCTCAGATTTGTGTCCTCTGATGATCCTGATCTCTGTCAGTGTTCCTCAGTGAGACGCCCCCTGTCCCCACCCTGCCTGTTGTCCCCCTGCTGCCCCCCCAACCCCCCCCCAACCCCCCCCAACCCCCCCAGATACCCCCATCTGTACCCCGAGGCCCCCACCACAGGAGCCCCCCTCCTCCACTCACAGACATTTGAGACACAAAACACTTCAGTCAGTCAGTAATACTTGGCTTGTCTTCTTCCCCTTCCCTTGTGCCTCTCATCTTTCAGTGTGCGTGTCTGTGTGTGTGTGTGTGTTTGCGAGAGTGTGTTACATGTGTGAGTGCTCGTGTGTGAGTTTGCGTGTGTGTCTGTGTGGGTTGTGTGGGATCGGCCTGACTGTAAAGAAGTCAGGAGAGAAACATCAGAAAGTTCAGCCAAATGTTACCAACCATGGGGATGTTACGGGGGGGAGAGGTCTCCTCCCCCTCTGCTGTGTCCCCCCCCAACCCCAAGCCCAACCCCCGCCCCCCTCCATCCCCATCCACGTCCCCAGCCCCCTTTCAAACCCGCGGCCAATAACAGCCGAGCGCCACTGATAACATCAACAGCTGTCAAAGGCTCAGGCAACTGTGGTTGTCTCATAAAACCAAACACCTGTATTCTCTCAATCCTTTGATTGTTATCCTTCACCCCGCAGTCTACCCCCTGCATCCCTCCTCCCCCCTCTCCCCTCCCCCCTCCCTCGTCTCACCATCACTCACTCCACTCTGATCCGCCTGTCAGAGGAGCTCTGCCAAGATCTCCACGGCCCAGGGGAGTGTGTGCGTGTGTGTTTCTATGTGTATGAGTGCGTGTGCACGTGTGTGTGTCTTTAAGGGGAGGGGGAGGCGATTTATAAACTGGGAGAGTGTCTCTTCAAAAGTTTGGCAAGGTTTTGAAAGACAGAGAGCCAGGGCCTGCTGAGAGCATGTCACCCTGTCCCATGTCACTCTTCTCCTCTCATATTTTCATCATTCCTATCTTCTTTCCTTCTGTTCTCCTCCCTCCCCCCATCTCTTCTCCTCCTTATCTGTCGTAGACCCCACTCATCTATCTTCAGCGCCCTTGACACAAAGAGGGACATTGTGGGTATGAGGGTACCAGCATCCTGTCAGGGGTAATCTACTTCCTGTGTTTATGTCACGCTTTAACACCATTTCCATCATCGAGCCTGGAGGTCAAGGAGGAACGGTGATTATTAAACACCAATCCCTCCCCCCCTACGTTCCCATCAAAAGCCCCTCCCAGACCTCACTTCCTGTTTGACAGACAACACAACGGGGTTGCCGGGAGACAGAAGATCTGCAGCGCAGCCAAGAAAATCTTTGAGCCGCTCGCCTGGGTGTCTGGTGGTTTGTGGTGGGTGATCAGATGCCTTGTCGATATCTGTGGCTGCCAAACAAGGAAAGGGGCTTCAAGCTGCATTCATACATAGAGCAGCAGAGAAGGCCTGGGACTGTCCATTCATCCAGATGAATGTGATCTACTTGGGGGAGAGAGACTTTCATGATCGGTGTGTGGGGGAGAGAGAGAGTGAGAGAGCTGAGCCTGAGAGGAAACTCTTAATCACACACAGGAAGGAAAACAGAGAGCAGCAGTGTCTCTCTGGTCATAATGTGGAAGAGAGAGGGGAGAGAGAGGGAGAGGGATAGGGAGAGAGAGAGAGAGAGAGAGAGAGAGATGAGAGAGAGAGAGAGAGAGAGAGAGAGAGAGAGAGAGAGAGAGAGAGAGAGAGAGAGAGAGAGAGAGAGAGAGAGAAGAGAGAGAGAGAGAGAGAGAGAGAGAGAGAGAGAGAGTGTGTGCGTGTGTGTAATAAGAGTAGATGTTCCCAGAGTTTGCTGCTCGTCTCTGCTCGTTAGCTAGATTTATGTGTAAGCTGCACTAACTGAAGAATGCCATGCTGCCCTCCTTCACCTCCTCAGTATGTGGCTGTGCTCCTCCACCACCCCTCCATCCCTCCATCCTTTACTCCACCACCCCTTCTCCCCTCCACCCCCTCTACTCAAGCACCCCTCCACCCTCCATCCCCCACCCTCTACTTCATCAACTTTCACCCCTCCACCGCACCTCCCTCCATCCTTCCATCATTCCACCCTCCTCCTCTCCACCCCACCCTCCACCTCTACACCACCAAAAGTGTTTTATTACAATCAGTACCCATGTTGTCCTGCACCGGGGAAAATGTGCAAGAAATAATGATGGAAATGGTCCTGGAGTCTGGATTGAAGTGTTCCTGCAAGAATTTCAGTGGTGTAAGCAATTTATTTCTTAACACATAGTTCATATTGTTTAAGGCACTCCATATATCTGTCAGCGTTGACGCGAAATATGGCTTTAATACAGCATCACACACAACGGGGGACAGGAAAGAAATATTTCTAGCGCTCTTTTCCCCAAAACTCAGGAGGGCTGGCGGGTGTATTATCTCTCCGAGAGGAGATGACGAAGCGAACCGCACCGCAGCGTGTCTGACCAACACAGCACACTGTCCTCTCCCTGTCAGCTGAAGACTGCTGCTCCAACCAAACAACGCTGTGTTGTGGGTCAAAAACGGCTCCAACAATCCAAAAGGGCCACCAGCAGACCAGTGCTGTCTTGTAACGTGAGAACAGCACGTCGACATGATCAAACACGGGCCGAGTGGAATCTCTGACAGGCAGAAATAACTTCAAATTTACATCCTCGCTGAAGACCAATGAGCTTTTCCCCTGCTGTGTCCTCTCCCACGGCGGGGCCTGTGTATCCTGTTTCTGTTGCGGTGTCTCTCCTGGAGTGAGCGAACCTCCAGACCAGATACACATCAGTCCCCATGGGGAGCTCTCTGAGAACAATGCTCACTGTCTCCATAAATCAGCTGTAGGATGTGTGAGGCTCTCTGAGGCTGTGCGGGCAGAACAGGAAGTGTGATCAGGTACAGCTAATGGCTAAGCTAATCAAGGCACACATGCTCGGAACATCAGTGGTGACCTCACAGCATTCCAGATCACGCAGGGTTGTGACAGGGTGAAGGATGAAGCGTCTCCGGTTAATGATCGTTTTGCTACGTTTTCTCACGTATATTGAATGAAGGATTCATGTCCTATTAAACACATAGGGTTCATTTGTATTCATTTTGATATTGTCAGTAGATCTCATACAGCAGACTGAGATGGTGTGGTCTTTGTTGCTCTCTGTGTCTGCCAGCAACAGCATAGTCAGGGGATGAACAGTGGAGGGAATTGATACTGTAGTATTTGGCTCCAGCAGACCTCCAGTCATAGGGGGAGGTCTGGCCAGTGTCCCCGTCTGTGAAGCTCCCAGCCTGGGTCAATACTGCTGCTGCTCACCCTGCTCACCCTCCATGCTGGTTCCCTCTGGAGACAGTACCCATGAGGTGGAGGATTGATCTGCCAGCGTGTCTGTGTGTGTCTGTGTGTGTCTGTGTGTGTGTCTGTGTGTCTGCGCTTTTGGCCATAAGCCAGACCTATTGTATTCACCCAGCTACAGTAGGTAAGGATTCAGGATTGATAACTAAATGTTTAGTAGTAGAATCAATCCTCCCAAGCAAATAGCATTTATTATTGTGCAATCTACCTATACACCAGAACTTCAGAAAGGGTCTCTGTGTTTTTGAAGTTCAACCCTGGCAGTTCTCCTTTGTACAAGTATCAGGTGCTGATGTGCAGGAGCCTCGGGGAGAGGGTGTAGGGTGGGGGTGGGAGGAAGGGGGTGGGGGTGGGAGGAAGGGGGTGGGGTGGGATTTGATGTGGGGGTGGGAGGGGAGGGGGAAAGTAAACACTCAGTAATTAAGAGGACAGAATATCCGCTATCATTGCATTTTTTGTTCCGCCAAGGACTTGAGAGAAGAGTAGGCAGGGCTTTTTCTGCTTGTAATTTTCCCTCACGTCAGCCTCTCTGGTGTGGAAACACACACACACACACACACTCTTACATGTGACTTACAGAGGCCCTGGGCATCTTTAATGCCAATTAAGAAAGGGTAGAGACACCCACTAACACCACCAGTATGTGTGCATGTTGGTGTGTGTGTGTGTGTGTGGGCTGACTGAGAGGAACTCCTGCACATCCTCTTTCCCTCCTTCCACTCCTCCTGATTCCGTCTCTCATCCTACTCTCTACTCCCTCCTTCCTACTCTGTACTCCCTCCTCCCTCCTTCCTACTCTGTACTCCCTCCTTCCTCCTCCCTCCTCCCTCCTTCCTACTCTGTACTCCCTCCTCCCTCCTTCCTACCCTCTTCTTGTCAACCCTTCATGCCAAACTTTGCCTTCCCCCTCCCTCTCCTCCTCTCTCGCTCTGTGCCCCTCGCCTCACCTTCCCGCCCCACGAGCTCTGTGCTTGCCCCTTCCTGATCTCTATACTGTCCCTGCCTCCTCTGCTTCCCCCCATGCCCCCTCCTCCCCCCCTCCCCCTACCTCTAAAGGGGAATGATGAGAACGACTCCATGAACACCAAATTGAATTAAGCATACTGAGGTGATTTCTCTGTCAGGGATGATTCAAAGCAACATCCAAGTGTCCTCGGTGCACGAGCACAGATAGTTATGTGTTAGTTTGAGTGAGGACACATTCTCAATTATTAATGGTTTGCGCATTGTTAGAGTTCAGCTCAGACATGTCACAACACCTGGTGGTACGTCCGTCTGGCCTAGCATGCACTACCAACTACATGAGGATCGTGCTGGCTTACTCTTCCCCTGCTAACATACACTACCAAATACATCCGTGGAGAAGAAGTCGAATAAGTGAATTCAACTTTGTTCTTCCTACAAACTTACTTCACAAAGTGTTGTTGCACACACGCTACACATTGAGGGACACACGGCTAACTTAGTCTGAGGCGAAAATGTGAGCAGTCCTTTAAAGTCCTTTAAAGTCCGGTCCAGGTCAGCACCAGTCTCGTACTGTGCAGGGCTGAGTGATGTTTCCCACTGCAGCCTGGTGTAAAACGATGGCAGTGTTAGTGGGTGTAAAACGCTGTGATTGTTTTAATAAGGGGGCGGGCGTCCAGGGCTGTAATTAGCTCTAGCAGGTTTCCAGGCCCAGCTCATTTGTGTCAGCCTCCGAGTAATTGTGTTGTAAAATATCGGGCTGGTGAGTGATGGTGGAGGAGGGGGGAGGGAGGGATGGTGGGAGGGAGGGATGGAGGAAACCAGGGGGCGGCAGGCTGATTTGTGATCGCGTGGCCTCCTGTGCACATTACTAAACAATCCTGATGTATTTATTTATTCATCTGATGTAAAGTATCAAGCAGGAGGCTGCTGGACGAGGAGCACAGCATCTCAAAGTGTCACTGGGATGTGTGTGTGTGTGTGTGTGATGGTATGATAGTGTGTGTGTGTGATGGTATGATAGTGTTGTGTGTGTGTGTGTGTGTGTGATGGTATGATAGTGTGTGTGTGTGTGTGTGATGGTATGATGGTGTGTGTGTGGGGTGGTGGATAGCAGAGGTACCTTGATGGTTTTTCTTGTCTGCTTTATTCAACAGTTATATGAGTGTGTGTGTGTGTGTGTGTATGTGTGTGTGTGCGTGTACATATGCTTGCATGTATGCTGTATATGAATGTATGCATATGTGAACTCATTTGGATAAAGTCCTTTTGGCACAATCATGAGTGTGTAGGGCATGTTCACTTGCTTTAGGGCATGTGCAATGAGTGTTTGTTCATAGTGTGTGAACATGTGTATGTGTTTGTGTATTATGTGAACATGTGAGGGTGTGTGTGTTGCGTATGCGTGTGGGTGTTGTGTATGTGTGTGTGTGAGAGAGGGAGAGTTCATGGCTTCAGGGTACAGCACCAGTGTGTCTGTGTTCATGTCTGATTCCGTGGCTGTGTAGGAACAGACGCTGCAGGCAAGCCTTCGGGCTGCCCTGGGGGCCTGCAGACACACGGGTGATTCTCACCTGATACACACACATAACACACACACACACAGCGCACACACACACACACACACACACACACACACACACGTACACACAGACAGCCTAGATACAGAAATAATACTTACTCATTCTTTTGCATTATCCAGTGAGGCCAAAACTATGAGAGGCCGTATAGGCCATAATTCATACTTGGTCTCACATACACGCTATGACCTCACATATATACCATTATACTCTCACATATATACCATCATACTCTCACATATATACCATTATACTCTCACATATATACCATTATACTCTTGCACATAAACTACTTGGTCTCACATACAACACCATAACCTCACATATATACCATTATACTCTCACATATATACCATTATACTCTCACATATGTACCATTATACTCTCACATAAACACTATTATACTCTCACATATACACCATTATACTCTCACATATACACCATTATACTCTCACATATACACCATTATACTCTCACATATACACTATTATACTCTCACATATACACCATTATACTCTTGCACATAAACTGGCATACTCTCTTACACACACAAAAATACCCTCTTATATGCACCATCATACTAAAGTATGACAATATATGCAAGAGACAAATAATATGTGTGAAACAGAATGTTAGTATATGTACGAGAATAACAGGATGTGTAAGAGAGAATACTTGTCTATGTAAGAGAGAATACTTGTCTATGTGAGAGAAAATACTTGTCTATTTGAGAGAGAATACTTGTCTATGTGAGAGAGAATACTTGTCTTTGTGAGAGAGAATACTTGTCTTTGTGAGAGAGAATACTTGTCTATATGAGAGAGAATACTTGTCTATGTGAGAGAGTTTGATTGAAAAGGAAGTAGTACTGAATTCTCAGTTCCTGATTGGCTTACACATGAAGAAGGATTTGGGGTATATGTAGCTAACGCCCACCTTCCCTATCAAGACGAGACTGAGTGACATGACAAGATGGATTCATTAATAACATTTTGCATACTCCAAATCCTGCGGCGTCATTGTCAGAAATGTTGTATCAAAGACGACAGCCATACACGGAGGCTGTTTCTAACGCTAACGTTGACAATGAAATGCGCCGGCTCTTCAGACCTGGATCAGGTGCATCAAGGAGCGGCAGCAGCACTCTGTCAGGAGCTAGTCTTAATGCCAGCCAAGTGATGGCGCAAACCCAATATCAAACTCCGCAGTATTTCGGTTAAGACTAACTCCTGACAGAGTGCTGCTGCCGCTCCGTGATGCACCTGATCGAGGTCTGAAGAGCAGGCGCATTTCATCGTTAGCGTCAGAAATAGCCACTGTGGATGGCTGTCGTCTTTGATTCCAACATTTCTGACAACGATTCAAGCAAATCCACAAAAAAACTCAAATGTAGAATTACATAGTTGTTTAGGAAGCTATACCGACCCCCACTACTTGAGTCAAAAGTCCTAGATCAGTTTTTCAATTGATGAAACAAACTATCATTTAAATTAAATGCCTGTGTGAATACCGTCCCGTGGCACTGGGGTTTTAACCGTTGACGTCTTTAATTAGTCGAGTGGTCTTTACACCCTTGGCTACTAACCTAAGCTTCAATGCCACAACCTGAATTTGATGTAAATCTGTTCACAACATTTTCCAGTTGGGACTTTTAGGATCCTATTTGAGTGTAGGCCCCTATGCACGATGAGTGCCCGCACCCATTCACTGCAACGAAATAGCTTCATGGATCCGACTCGGAATCTGAGATTAGAGACGCTTGACAAAAAATGTGTTTGGCGTGTGGTGCGTTTTGGAATTGTTAATGTGATGTGTTCCCATCGTATTTAAGACGAAATAGTTTACAAAGAAGAGGTTTGTTAATGTGACTGTATACATATCTCACTCATACTGGCTAATCAGCTAACATGTTAAAGTAGCCTAGTCTACATCCAAAGTCGCCGTAGTGAAACTAGCCTCATTTTCACAAAAAGCTTCGAGGTCAAATTAAACCTTTAAAAACGTCTACATTTAGCCAATATTATTGTGCACAATTATTTTAGTATAGTTAATATGTAATTTAATTCCATAATTTCCCCAGGAATAACTGTAAAAACGTATTTCAGGAACGGGTCTGTCCTCCCTACAATAACGCCGCAGCATTTAGAGTATTCAAAATGTTATTAATAAGTCCAATGGCTTCATTAAGCCGCCCACTCCCTGCCATCTTGCCATGTCACTTAGTCTCGTCTTGATAGGGAAGGTGGGCGTTAGCTACATCTACCCCAAATCCTTCTTCTTCATTTGTAAGCCAATCAGGAACTGAGAATTCAGTACTACTTCCTTTTCAATCAAACTGCCTTCCGTTTCAATCAAACTCTCTCACATAGACAAGTATTCTCTCTCATATAGACAAGTATTCTCTCTCACATAGACAAATATACTCTCTCACATAGACAAGTATTCTCTCTCACATAGACAAATATACTCTCTCACATAGACAAGTATTCTCCCTTACATAGACAAGTATTCTCTCTCACATAGACAAATATACTCTCTCACATAGACAAGTATTCTCTCTCACATAGACAAGTATTCTCTCTCACATAGACAAGTATTCTCTCTCACATAGATAAGTATTCTCTCTTACACATCCTGTTATTCTCTTACATATAGTAACATTCTGTTTCACACATACTATTCGTCTCTTACATATATTGTCATACTTTAGTATGATGGTGCATATAAGACGGTATTTTTGTGTGTGTAAGAGAGTATGCCAGTTTATGTGCAAGAGTATAATGGTGTATATGTGAGAGTATAATAGTGTATATGTGAGAGTATAATGGTGTATATGTGAGAGTATAATGGTGTATATGTGAGAGTATAATGGTGTATATGTGAGAGTATAATGGTGTATATGTGAGAGTATAATGGTGTATACGTGAGAGTATAATGGTGTATACGTGAGAGTATAATGGTGTATACGTGAGAGTATAATGGTATATACGTGAGAGTATAATGGTATATATGTGAGAGTATAATGGTATATATGTGAGGTCATGGTGTGTATGTGAGAGTATAATGGTGTATACGTGAGAGTATAATGGTATATATGTCAGAGTATGATGGTATATATGTGAGAGTATAATGGTATATATGTGAGGTCATGGCGTGTATGTGAGATCAAGTATGAATTAAGTCCTATACGGCCTCTCATATGAATTAAGTCCTATACGGCCTCTCATACAAAACACACACACACATACACACATTTACACACACATACACACATTTACATACACTCACAGCTCTCCTGACTGCACCCCAAAGAAAGGATAAAACTCATAGTCAGGTGAATGAATCAAAGTAAGACGTGAATAGAAAGGTATCTATTATCACTATATAAACACTTGTTATCAGCTATTATAGGTCCACTCTAATTACATGATGGAGTTGTTACATGTATTTACCTCCTTCCTGACATTGTTTCAGGTCAAGGTAGTTATTATCCCAGCATGGCTGCAGTCGCTGGAATTTCTTAGCTTTTATATTTGAACGTGTCATTGGAGCTGTCTAAGTCAACTCCCTCATTCACTCTCTCACAGTCAGGAGATATCCCCCCCCACACACACACATGCGCACACACACACAAACACACACACACAAACTCAATTTCCTTTGTCTGTCGCTGTGGAGGCCTCTCCCCCAGCCCCCTCCTGGGTGGGGTGGTACCTCTGGAACAGGCAGGGTGAGGCCTGTCTGAGGATCCTGACTCCAGTCCAGCTTGCTCCCACATAGACGCCTGTCATACACTCTCCTGCCCCCCCCCCCCCCCCCCCTCCCCTCCCTGGCTCCACCCTCACACAGTCCCCACCAATCACACATGCAAGTGGCTCTTCCAGTGCGCCCCCCCCCCCCCCCCCCGGGCTTACACCGCCATCCCTCCTCCTAGCCCCCCCAACCCTTCCCCCAACCACCCAACCTGCCCCCCCCCCCCCCGGCATGCTGTACACCAGCGTTATGGCTGGAGCAAATGATCATACGCATGCCTCTTTAACCTTATCCATCACACCTGCGACGTTTCCCCTGTGCCCGCAGCCCCATGTGTCAGGGCAGATTAAGGACCTGAGAGCAGACGAGGCCTAATTCAGGGGGAGACGCAGGGTGCAATGAACTATTAAAAGAGGGCTGTGAATTCTTAATCACCATCATAGGTAGTGGAGGTAGTGGTTTTATGCACCTTTAACCCACCTTCCGTCTCTATCGCTCTTTCTCCGAGTCTCTCTCTCTCTTTCTCTCTTTGTCCCTCTCTCTCTCTCTCTCTCTCTCTCTCTCTCTCTCTCCTTCTCTCTTTGTCCTTCTCCTTCTCTGCCTTTCGCTCTCTCCTCTCTCTTTGTTTCTTGCTCTCACCCTCGCTTTCTCTTAACATCTGTCACTCTCTCTTTCCCTGTTTCTCCCTCTCTCTCTCTCTCTCTCTTTCGCATTCTCTCCATCCCCTTCCCTCCCTCCATCCCCCACACCTCAACACCACCCTCGTGTCTCCTCTCCCTCTCTCCCTCCCTCTCTCACACACACTTGGCTGGGTTACTTATATCAGGAAATGCTCTTTTCCCCAAAGTCGAGACGCGGGGCCCAGGCGCATATGTCACATCCTATCAGCTGACAGGAGGAGTGAGAGATACAGTATTGCCGGAGCCGTGGCGTGTCGGGCTGGGCTCGGCGCAGGGGCCGGGGCTGGGTGGGGCTGGGTCGGGGCGGCGCTCAGCCAGGCTTATCAGCTCCCGCTGCAGCACGGGGCCCGGCGCTATACATGTCTACAGGCCCCGCATCACTTTGGACAGTATCATTAAATGCCACGTCATTACCTGTTATGGAGTGATGCCCTCACTCCTTCCTGGCCCCTGAGGGAAGATGGGAGGGGGGGGGGGGTTATAGGTAGGGAGGGGAGAGGGTGTGTGTGTGTAAGAGGGGTTGGAGAGAAAGGGGGAGAGAGGGAGATAGAGAGAGAGAGAGAGAGAGAGAGAGAGAGAGAGAGAGAGAGAGAGAGAGAGAGAGAGAGAGAGAGAGAGAGAGAGAGAGAGAGAGAGAGCGAGAGAGGGAGAGAGAGAGAGAGCGAGAGAGAGGATTTTGAGATGGACGGGGTGAGGGATGGAATTGGCATTAACATTTCAACGTGGGCTGGATTGACTTTGACTGGAGAGCAAGGAGGAGAGGGAGAGAGGAGGCGGAGGAGGAGGAGAGGGAGAAGGCTGTTAGCTTATCTGTGAGGCGGTGTTTGTCACTGCGCTGAGGGCAGCTCTCTGGCAGACGAGCCTCCTCGTGGAAGTGGAAGCGGAGGTTGAACGATATGGATAGGTGAGGGGTCCCTGTGGGATGGCTTGCCTGGTCGACGCGAGCGGAGAGAAGAGGGGCTAAATTGAAGGTTTATTTATCCAATTCGCTGTCAAGGTCGGCTTGTCGGGGAGCTGTCCTGTGTGTGTTCACAAAATGCCAAAATCCAGACGAATTGTTAAAAAAAGGGAGCAGGGCTCGGGAATCAATGACCTTTCTGCGTCAGACATCAACATGCCAGGCTGCCTTAACGCCATCCTTACTGGCCATTATGGTTGGCTTTTAAAAACAAGAGAGAGTAGAGGAACTGTCTACTGAGAGCCATCCACTGCTGACATCCACAGACTAAACACACGCACACAAACACACAGACACACACGGATAAGACGCATACACAACACACTCGTGTAGGGTACTTGTACAAAATACTAATACACTTGACCACACACAAACCTGTGAAACTTAGAAAAACATCTCACACACACACAAGGCCAAGATAGAATTTTACAAGTACAAAAATACATTTAATACCTTTTACAAATGCAAAGTTAGCATTATTAACTGACTACCTCCAAAACTCCAAACGTCTCCATTCATTGCCTAAAATATTGTTTAACCATATCTACTTGTCAAGGCATTACAGCTGTGAGTGTTGCTAGCTAATCCGTTGGTTAGTGTTTTGGATGGTCAGAGTAGATGCTCAATTCATCATCCATCAGAAAAAGAAAAACACATACCACAGCAGCCGTGGGATTAGTAACGACCTCACATGATTGAACCCAGACCAGTCTTCTCATGCAAGGCGTTAATTCATTTCCTGCCCAATGCTGGTTCTATCCTTCCGAGGGACCCCCTCGTCTGAGTTGGGGAAGGGTCCTGTCAGCATGAAAAGAACATGACCTTTACAGAGTATCAGCATGCCTGCTAGTGCATCCAGGCAGAGGAGAGAGTTCAGCAGCCCAGCGCAGGGGAAGACCAAGAGAATTCGGAGAATGTCAGTCACTTCACACGGCACAGAAGACTTTCCATGACACCAAACAGGAAGGGATTTGACTTAAGTGCTTCTTTTTTTTTACTCAGAAGTTTGAATGACAATTATTAACACAAAATGTGTGTACTACTAAATAGTTTTAAATAGCTCCTGATCTATTTACTATTTAATTTGATATCAAGGGGATGTCCTTGTGGCCCAAGGCCGTCATCAGGAGGCTTGTGGCAGTCCATGAAGACGCCTGTTTGGAAGAAAAAAGGCTGCTTCTCTCCACCAGTACCCACTGAGCATGTGCAGCACAGTGGGGACAGGATGCACTGGAGTTCCGCTCGGCGGAGTTCCGTAGGTTCTATTTGCATAGATCTGATCCTGCCCATGTTCTAAAGGCCTGGAGGGTGAAGTTCCTCTCCCCTCTGACGACGACGAAGAGCTCTGCTTGCACTTTTATCAGACGCCAAACTCAACCTGCAGCACAATAGATTGTTCTGTTTGCTGTTTCACTTCCCGGAGAGGCTCCGGAGAGGAACGTGAGGCCGATGTTGATCCCAGAAACGCTCTGGGAGATGCGCGAGGCTCACCAGAGAGACGCGATTCATTTATTTCTTTAAACATGCTGGGTGTTGCATTCTTCCAGATAGGGCTCAGCCTAGGGAGGAGTATCCTGGAGAGGAAACAGCAGAGCAAAGAGGAGATAGCCTGGCTCCAGCTCTCCGATACAGCCAGATCATCACGCTGCACTATGTAAATTCTAATCACATCATGCTTGGGGGACTCGCACCCAGCTGAATAAAATATGTATTTCCAAAACATTTCTTGAAAAAATAAAAAATAAATAAAATAAATGAAACAAAATATAAAAAAGTGGTTAGATGCCAACGTTGCAGTTTGTGGAATAGGGTTTGGTGCTATGCGACAGTAAGAACAAAGACAAGGTCTTCTGTATGGGACCCCTGTGCAATCTCAGTCGCGTAAACCTCTTTATGTCACAGTAGCTTTATCTTTGATGGTGTGTGTATCAGTACGGCTATCTTCAGCTGCAGGGATTTGTCTTTGGCTTGTTTTTTGTTGTCCATCTTTTTGCTTCAGTTTATGTTACTCACAAACATACATGCTATGCTGCCAGGGGCTAAACAATGTTTGGGGAAGAACATGTGTCCAGAAACATTAACAATGAGTATCAATTTTGGTTATCAATGTTTGGTGTAAATCCAACATGGTGATACAGGGTGTTAACGCAAGAGAGCTAAGCAGGCGGCAGGGAGGGCAGGGCCAGTGTAAGGAGCGGAGGGCAGGGCCAGTGTAAGGAGCGGAGGGCAGGGCCAGTGTAAGGAGCGGAGGGCAGGGCCAGTGTAAGGAGCGGAGGGCAGGGCCAGTGTAAGGAGCGGAGGGCAGGGCCAGTGTAAGGAGCGGAGGGCAGGGCCAGTGTAAGGAGCGGAGGGCAGGGCCAGTGAGGTGGGGCCCCAGGGAGACAGAGGTGCAGGGTGGAGTGTGGGTGGAGTTGACGTATGTTAGGTTCATAGAGGAGCCTGAGACAGGCTGTGGACAGGGTGTAGGAGGTGATAGATGACCTCCATCAGTCTCCTATCAGCTCTCTGTGAGACTTCATGAAGAGACTAGAGATGGGGTGTGTGTGTGTGTGTGTGTGTGGAGGGGGGTGGGTGGGGCGGAGGGTGGCGGGGGGGGGTTGCTCAGGAGAACGT
Organism: Osmerus mordax; assembly: GCF_038355195.1. Taxonomy (NCBI): domain Eukaryota; kingdom Metazoa; phylum Chordata; class Actinopteri; order Osmeriformes; family Osmeridae; genus Osmerus; species Osmerus mordax. The sequence continues at coordinate 5,897,801 of NC_090062.1, read as the reverse complement.
GACACTGAGCCACTCATGCTCTAGAGGCGTGTGTGTTCTGTTACAGTACATGTGTTTCTTCTCCAGCCTGTCCAGCAGTCAATATAGAGTATGAGCAGTAGACTCCAACCTCCTGCTTTGTCATGAATACGGATAACTGGATACACACACACAGTACACACAATCAAACACACACACACACACACACACGCAAACACAAACAGTACACACAATCAAGCAAACACCGTACACACAATCACACACACACACATCCACACAGTTCCCCTGGTCCAGACAGTGTCAGGCAGGGGGATGAACCACTAGTGTATGTATGGCAGCCGTCTTCTCTCTGCTGGGTTTTAAACACTCGTCCGGCCTAATCACCATTTGACAGATCCACTGTAAATCTCAGGTCCGGTGTCTGTGTGTGCCAGAAAACGTCTGATCTCATTCCAAGGCCTTGAAAACACACTTGCTTATTTTCTACAGGGTTTTGGCTCCCTGCTAAAGGAAAACATTGAGAGATGAATGTTCTGACAGGTCATTGTGTGTCAAACTGCCACACAGTAATGGCAACATCTTTCAGCTGCAGAGCTGATGGCTGGAGTAAAGGCTGAAAGACAGGGGGAGGGAGAGAGGGAGGGAGGTGGAGAGAGTGAGACATGTAGAGACACAAACAGATAGAGACAGACAGTCAGAAGAGTAGACAGAGTGAAAGAAAGTAAAAGACAGACCAAAGCTTGTGAAGAGAGAAAGTAAGACAGAAAGAAAGAGAGAGACAAAGAGAGCGACAGAGAGCGAGAGAGGCAGAGAAAAGAGAGAGAAGGAGCAGCGAGAGAAGGGAGAAAGAGTGAGAAATAACAAAAGAAGATCCTGAGAGTGAAAATGGTATGGGGCTATAGAGGGAGTAAACAAAATAAAAGCAAGATTCCTCCCTTCCTTTCTCTCTCCCTCCCTTCCTCAGCTCACGGCATGTCTTAGCGACGACCAAACTCTTGTCATGTTGAGGGAGAGTCGTATAAATGTTTAATGATATTGGGTACAACTGGTGCTTTGAAAATCTGCTGCACTCTCATTTTTTCTCCTCTTCGTTAGCAAAAGCCTGCTAATGCATCAGAAACGCTCCTAGCGTGTCCTGGGGAAACGGCTGTAATAGTGTTGTTCCAATATCAAGGCTTACCCCTAATGCTCCACTGCTAATCAAGGCCAGCTATTTTCCCCCCCTTCTTCTTTTTTAATATATTCCGTTATTGCATCATACCTCATACAGATTGTGTCAATTACCATTGCCTTCGCCTGACAGTCCAAATAATTATATATATTTTCCGGAGCTCCCTTTGTGAGGTTGGTTAATCAAGCCTGGTAAAACTGATTATTCTGTTTGTACAGATCCCTTGTTCTTCCTCTCAGGTTTGGTCCACCACCGTCAGATGTTCGTCTTCAAAATGAATATGTGTGCATTAACTGGTACACAGGGGCCTGGGAAACACACTGACAACGTTGCCATAATCTGTTGAAAACAGAAAGTAAGGCTTGGTTTAGATGTTGTTGTGTCTTCATCAAAAGGTAATTGCATGGTGAGCTAGATAGTTTGGATCAGCACTCTTGGTTAGGTAGCATACAGTTTATTTGATTTGAATAAATAATTTTATTTTTCATAAACTTTTATTCCCAGATTTTATTGTTTTTGTCCAGCAGGGAGACGTTTGGGCACATGGCAATACAGAATTAGAGTTTTTGTCTCTGTGTGTGATCTGAGAGAGAAAAAAAAACGAAGGGAGCCAAGGAAATCCATTGAGGTGATAATTGAATTCATTTTGCCAAGCAAGCACAAACGCTGTGGGGAGCTGTGTTTGTGTTGTGCTACCTTCTGAGCCCCCCGTGGAGAGAATAACTCACCTTCCACCCCTAAAGGTCACAAGGTCAAACCTACTCCACAGCATTCAAGATGTCAGCCCCCCCCCCCCCCTCACACGCACCTCCCTTTTGCGCTGTAGTACCAGTCTAACACAAATCATGCTTGGGGGTAGGGGGGGTGGGTGGGGGGCAGTGGTGGTTAGAGAAGCCATGGGGTAGGGGGGTCCTCTAATCCTGTAAGTTTCACCCCCAAGGTAAGTGAGGGAGCAGCAGGAGGAGGGGGAGGGAGGCCGAGGCCAGGCCCAGTGAGTCTGGATGCCCATAGAGAATGAATGGCTTTAGCTCTGAGGCCGGACAGAAAAATCAATGCTTCATATGAGCAGGCTGTGGGGTTAGGCTCCCCTGTTCATGTCAACAAGGCTATTGGTTTTCTTAATACTCCAAAGTTGGCGTTTCCACTGCTGCAGGAGGGAGGCCCAGGCTCGGCTGGAAGGACCGGACACTCGTTCACCACGACGGGCCGAGAGGAGCGGTGTGTGTGGCGATGAGCAGTGTGTGTGGCGGGGTAAGGTGTGTGTTTGCGACGAGGTGGGGTGAGTGTGTGTGGCAATGTGAGGAGTGCGTGTGTGTTTTTGAGAGGTGGGGTGTGTGTGGTCAAAGCTTAACAAAGGGAGTGAGCCTCCAACCCTGTAGGTCCAGGGTGGGGAACTGATGGCTGGGGGGGGGGTCGGGTTGGCAGGGACAGAGCCAGGATTAATTATCAACACCTCCTGCTACACATTACTCTTGGACTGTTTTCTCTCCCCACTGTCAGGAAGTAACGTCGCAGGAAGCTGCAGCCAAAGATAATGTATTAACCCAAGACATCAATTGTTTTTATGTACGCTTGTTGCTTTGAAACAGACCTTCATGATCACAAAGTGCAACAAGCTAAGACAATTTTTTGTATTAAAATAATGAAGAAAATAAATAGCAGAAAGAGTTCATAAAAATCAAAGGTCTGACAGTATTGTTAAATTAATCAAGGTCATATTACACTTGAGATTATTGAGTTACCAATTACCACTTGAAATAGTATATTATATTATAATTTTCCATTCTCAGAAATTTAAATTATTTCTGCCAGTGAATGCATATTTTTCTTTAATATCTCCAGAATTTCCTTAAATTAACATAGTAATGATATAAATTGTCCATAAAAAATATGCTTGACTTTAATCATTATAATTTGTGTGTTGCTCAAATTCATCCAGTGTTATGAATCGTTGACTGGATCACATTTGCATTTGACAGTCAACATACACCTGTAGTTATTTGACTGTTAGGAACACACCTGTAATCAAGTTCCTTCAGGATTAAAAGAGACTTGCTCTTCAGATAAATTATGCTAATGTACATGACATTGGTATGTACATTCATAATACCTGTAATACCTAAAAGATTATTGTATTGCATAAAGCACATACACACAAACACACACATACACACCTCAAATCATGCAGTAAAACCCCAGACAGATGTATGATTTAGCTTGCAAACTGTGAAAAACAGAACAATGTTTCTAATTCTATTAGCGGCCTTCCTGTCTTTGAGGCGACACTGATATATCTTCTAATAAGTCAAAGAGGAAACCAGCCAGGTAATTACAACCCTAAAAACACACAATTACACACACACCTTGCTATTATGCCACTTGTGTTCCATTTCTTAAGTCACTAATTTAAGCTTTTGTTACCCTTAAGTACCTCTCTTCAAGCTTTTCCCAACATCCCTCCTCTCTCCTCAGGGCCAATCGGTCCTTCATACACACACACGCGCGCACACACACACGGACGCACGCACACACATACATACACACACGGCGGCGCCATCGTTAGCGACACTCTGCTAAAGGCAGGAATCCTTCAGGGAGGGGTCATTGGGTCGGTGGAGCGGCGAGGAGGGAGTGAGCAGTGCTCACCTCGAGCAATCGGATGAAAACGCAGTGCAGATGTAATTTGTTTTCAATGGCTGTTTCAAAAGAATAATTGTGGTGACACCGGAGGATCGATAATATGGATTTTTGTTTTCGAGTGCAGTGTGTGTGTGGTGCTAGGAGTGGGCTGAAAATACAACACTGCAGCCCCGAATACAATAAAAATGGATTGAGGGTGTGTGGGTATTTGCGGGTCTGCTAGGCATCAGGCAGCCAGAGACATCATTGGAGGGATTACTAAATGTGTCCGCTGGGCTGAATGGCTGCCTGGATGTGCTGCTCGCTGGCTGGCTTGACGGCTGCTCCTCTCACCCCTGCTTCTCTCACAGGGTGGGAATGGGAGGGGTTCGGAGGGGGGGACAGGTACTACACTTTAACAGATCAGTAAAGATGAAACAGAACTGGCATACAGGCCAGGGAGAAAGGACAGGGGGAAGAGCCCAAGGAGGAGAGGAAAGAGGAGGGATGGAGGTGTAGAAGAGAGGACAGTCAAACAGCGGAAGGGGAGAGGACAGTGGATGGGGAGAGGATGATGGAGGGGAAGAGAACAGAGTGATATAAGAGAGAGACGGGCCTCTGTCTTCCAATGGCCGGTCTCTCTCTCTCTAACGGACACAATCAGTGTTTCATGAAAGGGTACCTATTCTGTCCTTATGTATCTCAGGTTTCCACGTTCGTTTGCACAATGATTGATTTCTCTTAGTGAGGAAAAAAGACGAAAGAACAAAGTTCTTTCGTCTATTCTTAAAATGTCTTTTTTAATGAAACCTTAAGTAAGTGTATTTGGTATATGTCATATATGCATGTCTCTTGCGTTATAAACACATCACAAAGTCACTAATCATGCACAATCCTATGTAAACGAGGTGGTATATGCACTTCTATCATGCAGCATGTGGTTCCTCAGTTGAGAGTCTGGTCACACCAAAACTAACACATTGTAAAATGATGTGAAGCTTTAGCATCCTTCCTGTGCAGCGGTGTACTGTACGTTTTGATGATGAACTAATAAGGTGTTTTCCCCAGGGTAGTTAGCAGTGTGGCTTGCATCAGATGGGGGTGATTTGTCTCTCTTTCCCTCTCTCTCTCTCTCTCTCTCTCTCTCTCTCTCTCTCTCTCTCTCTCTCTCTCTCTCTCTCTCTCTCTCTCTCTCTCTCTCTCTCTCTCTCTCTCTCTCTCTCTTTCTCTCTCTCTGCCTGTCTCTCTCCTTCTCTACTTTACTCCTGTCCTCAGGCCTTTTTTAAATGGCCTCTTTGTGTAGCTTGATAATGGCCAGTTTGTGCATTTGCCAAATCGGACACTGTTTTCATGATGCTGGGGCTATGCAGTTGGGGGCACTTCTAATTTGTCAGAGGGGGAGGCAGGTAGTGGAGAAAAGTAGGATGGCGGGGTCAGTGAGACTGCTATCAGAGGTGTAGGAGATCTGCGTGGCGGAGGGTGAGGGGGGGTGGTTTAGCAGAGAGGAAGAGTGATAGTGAGATTACATGTACTGTAACAGAACCTAAATTCTCTCTAAGGGTTAATTTCTCTCTCTCTCTCTCTCTCTCTCTCTCTCTCTCTCTCTCTCTCTCTCTCTCTCTCTCTCTCTCTCTCTCTCTCTCTCTCTCTCTCTCTCTCTCTCTCTCTCTCTCTCTCTCTCTCTCTCCCTCCCTCCTTTTCTCTCTGCAGTATTCCCCTGCTGCTTGTGGCCATCAGAGACCCAAGGCTGATTTATAAGCCCCAGCCAAACAGCCCCTCAACCCCCCAGCCCCCCAGTCTCTCAACCCCCCAGCCCTTCAGCTCCTGTCCTCTGCCTCAATGACTCCACAATGGAGAAATTTCCTCTTCTCTAAACCAGGAGAATGAGAATGAGGAGGCACATTAGAACATCTACTTTCCTAATACACTGTCTGGTCTGCTCTTCCTCCCTGTCTCCCCCCTCCAACACCCCCCCCCATCTCTTTTTTTATCTCCCTCTCTCGATCCACGGTCCTAGAAATCACTTTCTTTCTCTTAGTCTAGAAAACAGGGTTTGCTATATCTGTGATTTATTAGAAACATGTATCTCTTGTCATGAATGCATTGCTTTTTTTTTTTTTTTTATTCCTCATTCATGTATTTATCACGTCCTAAATATCTCATGACATCTTCACACATTCTCACATAGACGTCATACATTGAAGGTAGGTTACCGACTTCCACGTCAGAGTGTCGAGGGAGAGCCATCTCCCCGGGTGTCTGAACGTGAGGACGAGTCCTCAGCAGACGGCGTTAGCCGCCGACATCGGGGAGGTTGATGAAGTATGCCCAAGCTGCTGGCCTGCCATCAACCCACAGACCCAGCAAATCTGCATTCCCCCCCGCCCCCCATTTCAAGTCATGTGATTGTACGATCACCTGAACAGTGACATTAAACTGTCATTGAGGATGGCCATAAAGCTGTGGCACCATCATCGTTACAGCGGAGAGAGGCCCAGCCACCTCCGTACACGCTCCTGCTAATGAAGCTATATTGGCACCGGGCGCTAGAGCAAGGGAGAGGAGAGAATCATGCGGATCGACAGCAAAGAGATGAAATAGGAATGCATTTACTTTATACGTATCTCTATGCATGCCATCATTCTGTATCACAGTTTGCTGAACTTGAGGCTATCAGAGAGAAGCAGTGTTGCTAAACTCAATGTCACCGTAGGTTTTGCCAGCAGCTAGCTAGCCTGTGTGGTTTAAACTAGTACCAAAAGTCACCTTCAATAGATCTCCATGTCACAATGTTAGCATATTATCCTTCTGTCAGCCTATTATGCTAACATGTTATACTGTCATTGTGTTATCCTGTTAGCATGCCATCTAGTGAGTGTTTATTGTTTTACCATGGTGTCCTGCTTTTATACTGTTAACTGATGCCACGTTATCCTGCTAGCCTGTTGCGTGATGCTATTCTGCTAGCAGCTTATCATAATAGCAAGTCCTTCTACCATGTAATCCCGCTGCCCTGCTGGGCTGGTATCATCCTGCAGTGCTGCTATGCTGGGCTGTGTCTCGTAGGGGCCCAGGCTACCGTTAGCCTAATTGCTAGTGGGATGAAATGATCCTACTGAGGCTGACAGGTGAGAAGCAGCTCTAGCGTGACCAGAGATAGATTTCTCTAGTGGCCAAAGGAGGGCCATTCCAACGTAGATACTGACACACAATCACATGCATAGACACACACGTACCTGCCCGCACACACACACATTGACATATTACATTGTTAAACAAAAGATAGACAGGCAAACTGACAGAAACACTTACATATACACACAGACACCCTCACACTGTGTACACACACATACACACACACACACACAAACATACTCTAAGCCCCCCAACCCTGTGTCAAGATCATGTTGAAATCAGGGGGTCTTTTCTGCTCATGCATTTCACCTCCTCTCTGATCAGGCCCAGAGCCAATTAAAGCCCTCCATGGGGACGAGCCACGGGGACAAGCCCAGGAGAGGGAGAGGAGAGCCGGGCTGATCGGCCCCTACCCCCCCCCCCCCCCCCCATCTCCTCCTATTCGTCCACCCTCCCTGCACGGCCGGTCTCAGGGCACTCCTCCGTGGTAAAACGCTGGCACACAGAGTATTGATTTTCATTTAGATAACTTAATGTTCACAGACAATCCTCAGCCCCCGACACGGCCTGCGACTCAGATCTACGAGCTTGCCTCCCCGTAATCCGCCTCCATCCCTCTTCTCCCAGGTTTTTTGGATTCATTTTTCCCAAACTTAACTGATTCTGAATGGGGGGTGGAAGGGGAGGGGGGAGGGGGTTATAAATGAAATGGTCCGGCCGCATCGATCAATCACACCCAGTGAAAACATCCCCACTGGCCTCTTCCAACACCCTATTACCTCCCGGTGGCTGGCCAGTCAAACTGGAATAAAAATTACACCCAAAACATCATAAGTTAGGCTTGATTTGCAGAGCATGGAATCTGACAATTCCCAAAGACTTATATGCTTGAGCTCACGCTGAAAATCAGGCTTGTTATGGTGGAGGCACGTCTATAAAGATTGTTCATTTAATATAAAACAGCTACCTGTGAAGGCAGAGGAAGAGTGATGTACATGGTCCTGTAAATACTGAGGAGACCTATTTGTCTGTCCAGGCTGGGAATCAGGCAGGGTTTGAGGCTGGGGCTGGGGCTTGGCCCCAGCTGGGTGTGTGTGTGTGTGTGTGTGTGTGGGGGTGTATGTGTGTGTGTTTTTAGATGCGTATGCGTGTGTCATGTGTGTATGAGTTGGGGAAGGGTGTTGGTGAGAAGAACATAATCTCTCTGCGCCAGATGAGATGAGATAAGGCGCTGGGGCGTGACCGTTGGCACCCAGCAGACCTTGCCCACCACAAGTGTGTGAGTGTGTGTTTGTGCGTGTGTGTGTGCGTGCGTGCACTTGTCTGAGTGTGTGTTTAATGAGGAGGATGGGAGCAGGACATGCCACAATGCTTTCACAGTCCTGGTGTTAAGTGCTGGCTGCTGGCCAGTCCCCCCACCCACACCCCAACCCCCAACTGTGAATTACAGTAGAACTAAGCCATTAACACACAAATACAAATAATTCTCAACCCTAAGCCTGTACCTACCCCTAACCTAACCACACTACCAGAATGTCCAGAATGATTAACTGGTCACTGAAATGTACTCACAGGGAATTTGGGCACTTACAAGCATGTAAGCTGTAGTTACCGGTCTACTTTTCTACTCAGGGAAAAATTGTGTTAGGCAACATATGAATTATTACTGAGAATGGTAATACTAGTAAAACTATTCCCATCTCCACACACACCAGACACCAGGGAGAGGAGTGCCTGTACAGTCCTCTCTCTCTGTCCAGCTGCGTAGCATCAGTCCGTCATTTAGATGACCATCTCCCTCTCTCCTCTGTTCTTAATTCAGTTTCTTCACCTCCCCATGCCTCTTTCACTCACTCCCTGAGACGTCCCCTGAGGAGAGGCTGAGACGAGTCGTCTGGAGACAGTTGCTGCTGCGCTGAAGCCACCCTGCTGGCCTGGGCAGGGCAGAGCAGGGTAGAGCAGGGTAGGGCAGAGCAGGACAGGGCAGAGCAGGGTAAGACAGAGCAGGGTAAGACAGAGCAGGGTAAGACAGAGCAGGGTAAGACAGAGCAGGGTAGAGCAGGGTAGGACAGAGCAGGGTAGGACAGAGCAGGGTAAGACAGAGCAGGGCAGAGCAGGGCAGGACAGAGCGGGGTAGAGCAGGGTAGGGCAGAGCGGGGTAGATTAGGGCCAGGCCTGTGTGGAGCAGAGTAGAGCAGGGTAGGACAGAGCAGGGTAGAGCAGGGCAGGACAGAGCGGGGTAGAGCAGGGTAGGGCAGAGCAGGACAGGGCAGAGCAGGGCAGGTTAGAGCAGGGTAGAACAGGGTAGGGCAGAGCAGGACAGGGCAGAGCAGGGTAGGACAGAGCAGGGTAAGACAGAGCAGGGCAGAGCAGGGTAGGACAGAGCAGGGTAGAGCAGGGTAGGACAGAGCGGGGTAGAGCAGGGTAGGACAGAGCGGGGTAGAGCAGGGTAGGACAGAGCGGGGTAGAGCAGGGTAGGGCAGAGCAGGGTAAGACAGAGCAGGGTAAGACAGAGCAGGGTAAGACAGAGCAGGGTAGAGCAGGGTAGGGCAGAGCAGTGTAGGACAGAGCAGGGTAAGACAGAGCAGGGTAGAGCAGGGTAGGACAGAGCAGGGCAGGTTAGAGCAGGGTAGGACAGAGCAGGGTAGAGCAGGGAAGGGCAGAGCAGGGTAGAGCAGGGTAGGGCAGAGCAGGACAGGGCAGAGCAGGGCAGGTTAGAGCAGGGTAGAACAGGGTAGGGCAGAGCAGGACAGGGCAGAGCAGGGTAGGACAGAGCAGGGTAAGACAGAGCAGGGCAGAGCAGGGCAGGACAGAGCGGGGTAGAGCAGGGTAGGGCAGAGCGGGGTAGAGCAGGGTAGGGCAGAGCGGGGTAGAGCAGGTCAGGACAGAGCGGGGTAGAGCAGGGTAGGGCAGAGCGGGGTAGAGCAGGGCAGGACAGAGCGGGGTAGAGCAGGGCAGGGCAGAGCGGGGTAGAGCAGGGTAGGACAGAGCGGGGTAGAGCAGGGTAGGGCAGAGCAGGGTAAGACAGAGCAGGGTAAGACAGAGCAGGGTAAGACAGAGCAGGGTAGAGCAGGGTAGGGCAGAGCAGTGTAGGACAGAGCAGGGTAAGACAGAGCAGGGTAGAGCAGGGTAGGACAGAGCAGGGCAGGTTAGAGCAGGGTAGGACAGAGCAGGGCAGGTTAGAGCAGGGTAGGACAGAGCGGGGTAGAGCAGGGTAGGGCAGAGCAGTGTAGAGCAGGGTAGGACAGAGCAGGGCAGGTTAGAGCAGGGTAGTCCAAGATCAGGCCCAGTCTCATGATTGGTCTTCATACTGCCACTCTGAGTCAGACCTCACAAGGATTCAGCCTGAAGGGTCCTTTAACCCAGTCAAACAGTAGAGGAGAGGGAGGGAAAGGGGGTGGAAAGAAAGAAAAAGAGAGAGAGAAATAGAGAGAGTTGAGAGCTAAAGAGAGATAGATAGAGATACACAGAGAGAGAAAGCAGTGAGACATGGTGTAGGGGACGCCACAGTGATATGATGGACCCTGGCACTTTGACATGGAGAAAAAGGTCCTCCTGGCCGTTGTGAGTCACCGCGGCAACAGGGCTGTTCCTGACCCAGGGGAGCGAGCGCTGACAGGTAGGAGACGCAGAAAGAGAGAGGGCTTCCTCAAACATGGCAGATGACGGACAGGCGACTTAAACTCCTCCCCCTGGGGAGTCTCGTTTGTAACCCCGCCCCCTGCAGAGTCAAGCAAGCTCGGCGGAAAGTGTGCGGTGTGGGGAGAAAGATGGAAGTGGACATCCAGACGGCCGTAGACGGCGACAGGGAGGGCTGTGTGAAGCTAGCGGTGACTGAACCTGGTCAGCACGCTATGGGCTGGTTTCTTGTGGGGTTGTTGTACGATACACTGTCTCGGTTCATCACTAATGTGAACCCATGGGTAACAGGAGCACACTGCTCTGGTCAGCAAAACACGGACGGACCCACAGGAGAGCTTTACTCACAGGTCAAAAGGTCAGGAAGAAAAGTCAACACCACAAGATGTAATGACTGTAAAACAGTCATTGCGTGTTCTCATGCAGGAGTGTGGCTCTTCCTTCTTCTGAGGGTGTGTGTGTGTGTGTGTGTGCAGGTAGCATGCCTCTCCTTCCCCCTCCTCCTCCCTTGTGTGTGTCGCTAACACATTTCCTGTCGGGACAGGGTCCTGTTCACGGGGGGGAACGGAGAGGGGGAGGTACGAGGATAAGCTTTTAGCTGCGGTGTCGAGGGTCTGAGCGCCGTCCCGTCCCTGTCATGTCGGCACACACACACCTTCCTCCTCCTAACCCTGGCACGGGGCGGGGGGCGGTGCGAAGAGGTTTGTGTTGACAGGACGTGTCGTGGACGAGGACCTCGTGTTCCGAGCCTCACTACCGGACCTCTCCGCAGCACACGAGGGGAGGGAGGCTGCGTGCCCGTGTCAGCGCCAGGACACTCACACACACTTAAACCTGGAGACAACGACAATCTCTCTTTTGGAGTGTTTCTTGTCTGATTTTGTTTTTCTCATTCCACATGTTCTTTTTTCCCCCTCCTTCTAAACACCTTGAGATGTGTCCTCTCTGAGATGTTTGGGCAGGGGGGAAGGGAAAGATAGATCGAGAGAGTGCGAGAGTGTGAGAGAGAGAGAGTATGAGAGAGAGAGAGCGAGCTGATGTAGGGCCACAGCGGTGTTACTCCTTTAGCATTCTGTGTGCAACACAATTAAGACCGAGCGTTTGCAGATCCTCCAAGCTCAGACACATTACTCTTAAAACTGCTCCCCAACTCAGACACAACCCTGACAGACACATTATCCCTCCTCCTCCCCTCCCTGCTCATTTACATATCTGAACAAAGCCTGGACACAGGTTAGTTAAGCATGCCAAGCAGGAAGAAAGGAGGGAGGGAGGGATGGTGGAATGGATGGGTGGCGGTCAGCTGACAGTGATGCAACAAGAAGCAAATAAAAGGGTGCCTCATGCTTACACAGTGTGTGTAACGTGTGTTTCTCTCTGCGTGTGTGTGTGTGTGGGGGGGGGGGTGATTACAACTGACTTCACTTTTTTATGATTTACTTGAACTCACTTCTTTCGTTGAATATGGTGGTGGTGTGTGTGTGTGTGCTCTCTGGTATGTGTGTGTGCTCTCTGGGGTGTGTTGTTGTTCATGTATTTCTACTTTTCCTACTTATTCTTTTCTTTCTTTCTTTCTTTCCATTATTTTGTGCCTGGTGTTCCTTTTCCCTCCTCATTTATAATGGTGGGAGGAGGCTGCAGATAAAGGCGATGGCCTGGGAGACAGAGTGAGTGCTCACATTCACTGATGCTATCTGCTTCCCACAACGCACAGCAAGTGGATGCCTGACATGTTCTATACATCTTTTCAGTGTAGCGCTCATTAAACAAATACCGGTTGATATATAGCTCTCAAGAAATGAATTTTTACCTCTGCGCAGGATGTGGTCTCTCGTGATCTCTTGGGCCCCCACAACACACACACACCCGCACGCACACACACACACGTTCACAACACACACACACATTATTTTTGTCCTGCTTTGTTGGTTGTTTGTGTTTTATTTCCAGTGAGCTGATACTGTCGCTGGCTGATTGTGCAGTGACCTGTTTCTATAAGGTAGTAGGAACTTAGTGGAGACACTCAATAACACAGATATGATTAGAGGGTACCAAATGGCCTGTTCTACAGCAGCTCTCTACATTACAGTCCAGCTTTCGAAACCTGTGTTCTACCTGAAGATCAAGGTGATATGAACAGAAACGCATTCATTCAGTCATTTCCCTCTGCAGGTATGCTGTGTATGAACTATATATGGTTCTTGTTGCTGTACTTTGTAGCTAGTGCAGCAATAAATCTTGGTAGAAAATATTATTGAGAGAATGATTTAGAATTCATACCTCCCACTGCACTCCATGGTAATTCACGCTTGTTTCTAAGAGGCTCTTCGCTGAAGATGTCAATACATGATGTGGCCGCAATTTTTCCGTAACGAAGAGTAAGAAATTAGTTTCATGTTCACACTCCTTCATTGCTCTAAACAGCTCATTATTAGCATGGTTCTGTATTGAGGGGCTGTAATTAAAGTTATAATTTAATTTTGTGAAATCAATTTCTATTCTAATGAAAGCTTTCGTAGATGTTTTGTGAAGCCGGTATTTAGTTGGCATTTCCAGACAGTGGCCTGGTTCATTGGGCTTGTCTGCTAAATGACTAAATGTAATGTAAATGTTTTAGATGACTCGCTCAATAGAGAGTCAAAATGGAGGCGTCGTGGATGACTCACTATTGCTAAACAAGGAATCAAAGCAGAAGAGTCGTCCATGACTCACTAAACTGAAGGCAATGTTCTTCATCTTGACTGAATTCACATATTTGAGCCACTGAATACTTGTTTCCCTTGACTGTTATAAAGTAAAAATAAAATACATGGGAAAAATCCGGCAGAAAAAACATCTATTTAATATCCAGGGTAGAGGTCAAATAGAAACACCAGCATCAACATAATAAAAGCTAGTTACCTGATATTGCTAAAGGAGCTGACGCCTTGAGTGAGATGCTGTTGCTAGCATTGTGTGCTGCTCCTGCATCTGGTCAGTGAATTGGTGCTCTCATTAAATGAAGCTAATGTACTTGTAAAACTGTCAGTAAGGCCTCTACATCACTGTAAGAGTTGGAGAGTAGAGGAGGTGGTGAGATAGACTAGGAGAGGGTAGAGCAGGCCGGGGGGGGAGGGGGCAGATAGGAATGGAGTGGAATGGGGTGAGAGGTTTAGATAAAAAAAGAGAGAGAGGCAAAGAAACAGAGAGAAGCAGAGGGAGAGAGCGGTAAAGAGTGAGGGAGGTAAAGAGAGAGAAAGAGACGGGGGGTGCAGATAGGACCGGAACAGGGTGAGAGGTGTGGGAAGAAGAGAGGGGGAGCATAGAGAAGGGTGAGGGGGTGAGAGGGATGGGACGAGCAAGGTAGAGGAGGAGCAGAGAGGGGTGGGACGGGGTGAGGTGGAGAGAGATAGAGGAGGGAGAGGGGGAGCAGGGCTGAGGTGGATGCTGGTCAGTGGAGATGTCTCAGGGCCATAAATCTTGCCCTCTTCCTGCCTAGTTATTGTGTATTTCTTTTGGCCAGAGATTGATTGTAGCAGGGGGAAGATGAATTTGCCCATAGACCTTCTTTTCGTTCTATTTTTTTTTCTCCAGCTCTTGATGCTTGGCCAAGGTGATAATGCTCTCATTTTTTGTCCCTCTCCTCCTCCCTGCTCTTCCTGTTTTTTTTAGATCATTTGTTTTGGATTAGAAAACATATTGTGGGTTGGGGTGAGGGTGTGGGGCAGACATGGACAGGGGGTGGATGTTCAAGTGTCCCAGGTGAAATGCTGGAACGCAACATTACTCCAGACCAAAATAATACCCCCCCGAACACACACACACGAACACGCGCACACATACAGGACTCGTACACACACACACACACACACACACACACACACGTGCGCACACACATACAGGACTCGTACACACACACACGTGCGCACACACTTCCCATCTTCCCTTCTCTCCATCCTTCATCCCGCTCACAGAACCATCCTGCTTCAGGCTTTATCCTACAGGGAGATGAGAGCCAGACTCCATACAGAGGCTGCAACAGTCTGATGATGCACACACATCATAATTGTACCCATGTCCGCGTGCATGTGTGTGTGTGCATGTGTGTGTGTGTGTGTATATGTGCGCACGTGTGGATGTGTGCGCACGTGGAATCCCCCATTGATGAATACTGCTTAACCTCCAACATTATACAGTCATCGCCAAACATGGGATCTTGTGTTGTTCCCTCACAAAGCAGCTGTGAAAAGGTATAAGATGGACATGTATTATATCCAGCCCCGGGATCCTGAATTTAGGTTGAGTTAAACTGGTCTGGGACGTACGATTAAAGGAAAATCGGAAAAAGGTTGGAGGTTTGCACATACCGTCAGCCTAAAATATCTCTCTTTCTCTCTTTGATTCTCTTTGATTCTCTTTGTTTTTTTCTCTCTCCATTCGTTCTTTCTTTCTCTCCCTCTCTCTCTCTGTCTCTCTCTCACTCTCTCTCTTTTTCTTACACACACACAAAAACACAGACACAAAAAAAACTTTGAAAGTCACAGGAGGTGGTGGAGAAGGTACTTTTTTCTCTTTTTTCTAGCGTTGACCTTTCTGCAACGTTGCCCCGTATTCACTGGTTGTCAGCACATGCTCTGTCCCGAGCCATCCATCTCTGCCATCCGTCAGTCCTTCCCTGAGTCCCATCCCTCCCATTAGCTTTGGCTGAGGAGCGCCTTTCCTCCCCTCCCCTCCGCTCTTCTCCCCCTCTCCTCCCCCCCCTCCTCCTCTCCTCTCCTCTCCTCTCCCCCTCTCATCTCCTCTCCTTCTCCTTCTCCACCCCTTTCCTCTCCAGTCCTCCACCCCTCTCCCCTCTTCTCCACCCCTTTTCGCCACTCCTCTCCTCTGCTCACTCCTCCTCTCCGTTCCGCTCTCCCTCACTTCTCCTCTGCTCCCTTTTCCTCTCTCGTCTCCTCTCCTCCCCCCCTACTCCTCCTCTCCTCCTCTCCTGTGCTCTAGCCTGAGGGATCATTAGAGCTCGCTGCCACTGTAGCGGCTGGAGAAGTCCAGGTGGCCTGTTGTTATTTATAACAAAGGAAACAACACAGCAGAACCGTCTGACACCAGGCCCACACGGACCCAGGACCCAACCAGGGGCGGGGGGGGGGGGGGGGGGGGGGGGGGGGGGGGGGGGGGGGGGGGGGGGGGTTTCTGTGTGTGTGTGTGTAAGCGGGAGCGTGTCATCACTGAAGGACAGCTAAAAGTGGACCCCCTCCTCTCCCCATGGTTGGACTCCTGGACTGGAGAACAGATGCTGAGTCCGACGCTGCAGGAAGATTGATCGTTTTAATTGCCAACACTTTGCTTTCTGTAACATCTGAATACCTAATGTCAAGTTTTAAAGGATGTTACACTGCCTACCCTTTCTCTCCCACTGCCCCCCCCCCCCCCCCCGCCATGTCTCCCCCTCACTCACCCCCCGTCTCTCTCTCCCTCTCTTCCCTTCCCTCCCTTTCTCTCTCATACTTGGCGCCTGCCCAATTTTAAAGTGTTCTGTGTATGCATGTGTGTGTGTACTTTTGTTCTCTGCAAATGCATGTGTGCTCCTGCATGTAAGTGTGTGTGTGTGTGACAGAGAGAAAGACAGACTGTCTGTATGTGTTTTTCGATGTTTGTGTCTCTCTGTGTATGTGTGTGTGTGCTTATGGGTGTGTGTGTATGGTGGTCAAAGACAGGCTGCAGTTTATCCTAACATCTGGCTTGTCTCAGGGCTTTAGCCTGTGTTTGTGTGTACATCCAGCCTGTTAAGACCTGTCTTTAGGACTGATAGCTAATGCTCTGGACCTATCAACTCTACAGGGGCATGAAAGGAAGAAACAGCAGACCTGGTTCTGTAGCTACTGATATATCACCACAAAGAAGATTTCTGGTAAGTGCCCGACAGAAATTGATGTGGACATATTTTTATAAAACTCCCTTCTCTACATATTCCTCTGGTTTGTGTATATACTATGTGACTGAAGAGATGACTGATTGTTGCTTTTGTGTGATGGACTCCAATGTACGTGAGCCTCAGCTAAAGTCAGCAATTTTGATGGATTTGGACAGGGATTATTAATAAGAACTAACATGTCCTTCCACTTGAAATAATGTTACATTTATTACACGTATCTCACATGCTGTATAAACAGAGAAGGAGAGAGACAGAGAGAGACAGAGAGATACTGTTTATATATGTGGCTAGTGTAGTCTGGAATGGACTGGATTGGGCCGATATGTGATTAGGTAGTCTGGTCTAGGCTAGGTTAGGCTAGGCTAGGCTAGGCTAGGCTAGACTTAGCTAAACTACAGGGGGTGGCTTACACAAAGATAGCTCAAGTACGGTCAGGCCGGGCTGAACTGGCTGGCCTGCGGGGTGAGGCGTGGGGAGGGCAGGGAAGAGGGGTGAGGAGATGGGGTGGGCCGGAGGGAGGTTGTCAAGGCCAGAGGCAGGTGCCCGTGTCCCCCTCTCCCTCATCCCTCCCCGCTGCCTCCCACCCTCCCATCCGTCACGCTGGGAGAAGAGAGGGAGGGATAAAGGGAGGGAAGGAGCAGACAATTAATCGTGTGGCCAGGCAGAGAGGCAGAGCCGGGGAGGAGAGGAGAGAAAGAAGAGAGTGAGGATAATAAAGTGGCTGTACCTAGCATTAATCTACCTCACACTGCAGGTCTGTCAGCCTGGCCTGCTAGTGACTAATGCCATGCTTTGCATACAGTGGTCACAGACACGAGCTACGTGTAGCAGCATAGCAGCCGAATGGGCAACTCACTCAGCTAGACTGGGGGGCTACTTGGGGGGCTACCAGGGAGACTACAAGGGGAGGCAACCAGGGGTGACTGTAAGGGCGCTACAAGAGGAGGGGTGGGGGTGCATGGGTCCCACTGAGGCATCAGGAGAGAGGAGCAGTTTAGATTGGTGAAGCATAGCTTTTCTCACGCCACACGCCACATCACCAGCATTAAACCAGCTAAACACTCACTATATCCATGTAGATTTGATTCAGAGAATCTCTGGAGGCAGCAATTTAGTATAATGTTTTGTTGCAGTGTTTTGTTGGAGTGTCTCAGTGCGGTGTTTCAGTGCTGTGTTTCAGTGCAGTGTTTCGGAACAGTGTTTCAGCGGAGTGTTTTAGTGCAATATTTCAGCGCAGTGTTTTCAATGCAGTGTTTCAGCATAGTGTTTCGGCGTAGAGTTTTGGAGTGGTGGATTCAGTTAGGTGTTTTGTTGTGGTTCTTCAGTGTGGTGCAGCGTGGTGGGGTACAAAGACAGGGGTGACCTCTGGCTAACTCTGCTCAGGTCTGTTGTCTTTGGCAGTGACAAGCCCGGCTAAGGAAATGAAACCATAGATTTAACCCAGCCCTCACTGTCCGCTCTGCACCTGGACTGATGCTATCTCTAATGCTAACACTCTAATGCAGAACACACTGGAATCTGACTAGACACACACAAACATGCACATTTTGACATGGTGGGTTCATATATTGGTCAAATACACGGAGCACTAAACAACGATTACACCTTGTAGAAGGAGAATAAGTTGTTGTTGCTTGGGTGTGTGTGCGTGTGTGTGTATGTGTGTGTCGATATCCCTACTAGATCAGTGATATATTAGGGTCTTAACTACCTCCATACATCCTGGTCTAATTACAGGGCCTCTCCAGTCTGCGGCCAAACTCTTGATAACCCACATCTCTCTCCCACTCTGCTCCTCTGCCTGCCAATGCGGAAATGAGTCCTCCAAAGCAGGTATGGAAGCCACAGTGTGTGTGTGCATGTGTGTGTGTGTGTGTGTGTGTTTGGTCTAAATGGTTTATTCACGACCATGTTGTTTTCAGTCGTCGGGTGTGTGCTAATGTGTTTGCTGTTCGTGTCTTCAACAGGGATGGCACAGAGGAAACACTGTGAGACATCAGACATAGCAGAGTGTTGTTTCCACCACACGCTAAACCACGTACACTGATGGAACTGCCAGGGTTGCCTGGCCGTAGGAAAACAATGTTGTGCCAATGACTGAGTGACAAATACACCAGAGAGAGAGAGAGAGGGAGAGAGAGGGTTTATCTCTGTCTGTGTTCGCTTGCCTGTGTGTTTGTTAAAGTGTGTTCGTGTGTGTGTGTGTGAGAGAGATAAAGAGAGCAGATGTGTGTGAGTGTGTTTGTGTGTGTGAGAGAGAGAGATAGTGTGAGTGTGTTTTTGCGGAGAGAGAGAGAGATGGAGAGAGAGTGTGTGTCAGCAGGGGGATGTGCTACCATGCCTTCCTAACAACAGTGTGTGTACAGCGGGCCAGCCTCCAGTCCTTTGCAGGAGCCAGGGCTGCTCCTACTGATTTGTTGCCAGGTAGCCAGCCAATTAGCAACCCTTGTTATTATTTACATTTTGCACTATACATCATGGTAATCTGGGGGTCGATTTGTCGGTGAGACGTTGAGGTAGCCTGGGTGTGATTAATGCTTTGTATGTGTGTGTATGAGTGTGTGTGTGTGTGTGCGTGCATGTGTGTGTGTGTGTGTGCGTGTTCCGTGAGGATCTTCACCAAAGGGAGGGGGGTGATGTAAGAGGTAGCTATCTAGGGGATGACAAAGCACGGACAAGCACTGTCTGAGGGTTTGAGTTATATTGTTAGATAAACCGAGCTGCAGTGTTGTTAGATACATATTTTAACATCTTCTAAATGGAAATGTGTGGTGACAGGCCTGTGTGTGACAAGTGACTGTGTAGGAAACCAATGAACAGTAATCTAGATTGGATGTATCAGGTAATCTAGGTGGGACATGATCCATGGCTAGCCAGCGTCAGATTAGAATGTCACGGCTGCAGCTAGATTGCGTCTGCATCTCTGCCATGTTCTCATGTATGCCAAGTGGCCATGAGGAGGCCTGCTCTGTACCTGGACGGGGGAAATGAGATCGTTCACTCTGAGATGCTCATCCCATCTCAAGCCTCCTGCTTACTCTCAATCTTCCTCTAACCTCTCAGCTCAATCCAGATCAGAGGGAGAGAAAGAGAGAGAAAGAGAGAGAGAATGAGAGAAAGGACAGGATAAAGCAAAAAATGGAGAGAAGGGAAGGTGAGAGAAGAAGGAGAAAGGAGAAAGGAGGAGAGAGCCTGCTGTCGTCTTAGTTTTATGAACTTTTTTCTCTGGGAGAGGGAATGGTGGGAAAGCAATATCCTCCAGCTGTTTTAATCATGTGACGGGGGACAGAGCTGTGAGTCTGGCCTGGGGGCCATTGATCAACGCCATCCTGACCTGATGGGAGTGGGACAGGACGCCTCAGCCTCAGCCTCACTCTCCTCCAGCCTCAGACCCAGCCTCAGCCCTGGCCTCAGCCTCAGCGAGCCCTGGCCTTAGTCTCAGTCTTCAAAGCGTCTGCCTCTACCCTCAAGACCCAGACTATCCAGCCCCAGCCTCCCCCCCCCAGACCCAGCCTCTCCAGCCCTAGCCTCAGCCTCCCCCCAGGCCCAGCTCCAGACCTCTTCCTGCAGTCGGGGCCATTCGTCACAGTTTTATCTGATTCCAGAGGTATTGGCTCTATCCGTCAGAGCCTATGAGAGGGAGATTGACCCCCTGTGTGGAAATTGTTCTGAATTAGACAAGCCAAGATACAGAGCATTATGGGATACCCATCGTATAGGTGACGGAAGTGATGTTAAACACATACCAGCCCTACCCCCCCAACCCTCCCGCTTTGTTAAAGCAAAGGACAAATCTCTAATTTGATAGCAGGGAACATGAGGCATGGTGGGAGGGGGTACTCTTCAGAACACCCCCTCCCAACCCTCTCGAAAGTCTAAATGGTTTCTCCCTGCTGAGGTTTAGATTGCCTACCGCCTGACAAAGCACCTGCCAGACATACATCAACGATCCCATCCATCTGTCCATCAGGGTTGCGCTGCGCTCTGCCATCAACAGGTAATGCCTGGCTGCAGGGGCAGCAGCATTGTAATGAAAGATAGGAGGACATCACAGGCTCTGTCATTTGTAGTTAACTCAAAAATGCATTATGCTCTCATCACCATGCATCCTGCCAGGCCATCCTGAAACACCCACTTACTATCTGGTTTTTGGTGTCAGATGTTTGACACGTCTGGTCAGAAAACTAGAACAACTTTGAAGAAAACACATGATTAATTCTGTGCTAACAAAACATAAAAAAACATTCTAATAAACATAAAAAAATACATTGTAACACTTTTTAACGATTAAATCACAAAGAAAACAAAAAGAGAGCTCACTAACGAGCAGTGGTCCAGGCATGTTCTGACAAAGAGTCAACCATATTTAGTTCCTGGCTTGGAGACAGCCGTGTTTAATTGCCACTTAATTAGATTTTTTTTACCCAGAATGCATTGACCCACTTGGGCCAGTGCTCTCATTAGAGGCAGGCTCCCCCAACCTCTGCTGGGCTCCCTCCTCACTCTGCTGGACCCACACAATTACCAGCACTTCCACACTGAACATGTCTTCAGAGAAGCCCTTGATCGTTCTCTTATCTCATCATTTATTTGTAAATACAGTGAAAAATAAACATCACCCCGATGATGTCAAAAGTAAAGGTCTGATGTATAAGACTGAGTAATTGCCGTCTTAGTTAAACCATGGGCCTAAGTGAGAAACATTATCCAGAGTTAAGGAAACTGCAGACATTCATAACAGTAAGCCATAAAGACAATATGCACATGTACATCAAAGAGCGCACAGCTACATGATCATACTACATACATACCTACTGCTCATCCAACACAGACCCTGTTTTGGATGAGCAGTAGGTATGCTCAGGATTGATCTGCTTTGGAGGTATACCGTAGATTGTTTTGACAATTAGTCTTATTTGCTTCCAGGACGAATCTATACCACATGTTTTCTCTGAGAAAAATAATGTCCCGTTGTTAGGTAAGAGAGAGAGAGAGAGCCCTTACAGCGAGGAGAACAGTTTACACTGTACCTCAACACTGTCATGGAAACACTCACCTTAGGCTGTTGGTTTAGCCATGGTCCAGTCAGGGATTAGGGGCTGGCTGGCTGTGTGTGTGTGTGTGTGTGTGTGTGCGTGTGATGTACGTGTGCATGTGTGAGTGTGTATGGTTGCATGTGTGTACGAGTGTGCATGTGAGAGTGTTTGTCTTTGTGAGTGTGTATGATTAGCATACTGTAGCTGGATTTCATCCTCTGAGGATCCCCTCTGGTAAGTTCAGGACCAGTGAGCAAAACTCTGTCTCACAACATCCTCCTGGCAACATCAATATGCCCTCAAGTTCCCACCAAAGAGCAACACAAGGGTAACACACTCACACGCACACACACACACACACACACACACATACATACCCAGGCACCAACCTATCAATACCACCTGCATGCACGAACATTACATTACAAATCAAGGTTCACAGAGTTCTTGTTAAGTTACCTGTGTTATCATTTATAGGCCCCTCCAGCAGCCAAACACCCCCTCTACACACACACACACACACACTCACACCCCATTCACCCAGCTATAGCAGAAGTACAATCCTGAACCACTTCTGTTTGGTCTGATAGGCTGCTATGAGTGAATCCGTTTGCGAAGGCTCTCCCAGCAAAGTGGAGAGCTCCACACAGATATCGGCAGAGTGTCATGTAGGAATGAATGAGAGTCTCTCGCATCGCAGCTGCCAAGCTGTCAAGCTCAGGGCAGGATGCATGACTGACACACTCTGATTGGTCGATTTAATATAGAGAGACGGCGGCGTCGAGGCTGGCGGTCTTGCCTCTTCCCGGAGCTCCGCTAGAGCGCAGATAGGGCGCGGCGCGGTTGTGAGTCTATTTGTAAAAGACGTGGAGCGCTAACTCTCTAGGCATCGCGGCTTGTTAGGCCGCGGGCTTCTCTCAAACTAGGAGTTAACATGTAGTTTGTTATCGTCTGATCTGGCTCGCTTCTGACAGCTTCCCAGCGACAGAACGCAGGGCCACGCTGCGTTAAACCTCTGAGCTTAAGCCTGTGGATTATACAAGCACTAACCTGGGTTTCTGGAGACAAGTTTTGGAGCCGTGCTAGCGTTGAGTGTTTCCAAAAGGGTTTGGAAAAGTAAAACAACCCTGAGATACTAAATGACCAATAATACACTTGTCAGGATTCAAATTTGAGTTATTGTATAGCAAGGTATGTCTTCTGTGTGAGACAGCAGGCTGTTGCTAAGGGAAAGTGGCCACAGCAGTTTGCAGTAGCAGTGTCTATCAACAGATAGCAGTGTATAACATCAGTGTATAACAGAAGTTGGTAGCAGTGTGTACCAGCAGAAGAACAATGCTCTAGATTAAATGTGAAGAGGAACAGCTCTGTTAGTTAAGGATGACAGGGCAACACAGGATACACTGTGTTTTCCTCCTGTAATTTCATGTTACTGATAATATAACATTATTGTTTTCCAGGCTCCAATTTAGAGTCAGATCAATATTGTGCTTTGTTTGTCAAAGTGAACAAGGCTGGATATTACATTTTGCATGTTTTTCCCCTTTAGAAGAGGGTATTAAAATCTAACATATCCGGTGCTCTTTCTAGGTTGACAGTGGGGTAGAGATCCTGTTAGCGCTCTGAAATAGAAGAATGATGACTGCTTGTCTAAATATGGTGCTGTAAATGTGTATGTGTGTGTGTGTGCTGCATGTGAGAGAGAGAGAGAGAGAGAGAGAGAGAGAGAGAGAGAGGAGAGAGAGAGAGAGAGGAGAGAGAGAGAGAGAGAGAAGAGAAGAGAGTGTGAGATAGAGAGAGAGAGAGAGAGAGAGAGAGAGAGAGGAGAGAGAGAGAGAGAGAGAGAGAGAGAGAGAGAGAGAGAGAGAGAGAGAGAGAGAGAGAGAGAGAGAATGAGAGAGAATAAGAAAGAATAGAGAAGAGAGAGATAGTATGAAATAGTGCCTGATCTTGTTTTGCCTTCAGGCAAACAAGAGTCACCATCCAAGCTCCATCCCCCCTGCAACCCTGCACCAGTTAACACAGGGTTCTGGGTCTCAGTTAGAAAGCAGGGCTCTGATAAATGCTCCAGTTGATTCCCCCTGTGAGTGATTGAGCACTAACCCTGTTTTAGCTTCTTTAATATACTTGTATTAGCATGAATAAATAACGAGGGTGTCCAGTGCTTCTGAATATTTGATTGTGTCCCTCTAATAGGCTGGCGGTCTCCTGTCACATGATGCCTCGCGACTCTCTTGGTGTCATAACAGCAACCGGCGGCCATCGTTCTTCATCGCTGGTTCCTAAATCAATTTAGAACACACACACACACAGATACACACATACGCATTAGAACATAGACACACACACACACACACAACTAGTAAAGTTAGAGGCTTAATCAATTTAACTGAGGAAGGTTCGCACCAGTGTGACAGGAAAGTTTTTCTCCACTAGAAGTATGGAGTTTGTGTTGTTGTTGTCAACTACTAAGTCATTGAAGAAATGCCACAGATCAGCCTTTTTTCAGATAAAAGGGGGGAACTCTGCAAAACAGAGGGAGCCTGTGCTTCCTGTACTTCGAAGGCCTACACACACTCTGCTTCAAGAAGACGCCATGAGTGTCAACTCTGCAGAAGAGGGGAGGGGGGGACAACTCTGAGAAAACAGTTTCACCTTTTCCTTTATCAATTCCCCTGATGAACCTTGGAAGGGAGCAGAAGGTTCTGGACCTCTGAACCTGTGGATCTTCAGCCAGAACGCAATAGAGCCATGTTCCTGACAAGCAGAAGGTGTGTGTCCTCTGCTCTGCCTTTCAGAAGTGACATAAAGAAGTGGCAAAGTTGGTACTGTAGTTGTTATGTGCCTGTTCTGTCACCATCAAAAATACTGCTGTGAGGATGGTAATGACATTCTCCTGTCATATGTTGGTTTACCAGGGCCATGGAGGTCAGTCAGGATGCCCGGAAAGTATTTAATTGCATTTTATATTATTCAAGATTTAGATCTGCTATTCTTAGTTTGATGTTGAACACTGTAATCGCATGACTGACCAGCATGTGTTAACACCAACACTCGGACACATGCACGCACTCACACACACACACACACACATGCACACACACATGCAGACGTCCACACATACACATGTTTGTCATACAATATATCATATTCTGATTTGAAAGAGCCAATTAAAGGTGTGAGAGTGTGTGGTAGACACTAATAATATTATATTATTCATTCACTTATTTAACTATTATAAGTCCATCTAATGGCAATTCAGTATGCATAAGCCACTTATCTCAGTATCCGATTGCACTATGTTGACCATTCACGCTGCTCATTCTATACTTATTTTTATATATATTTTATTTTATATTTAAATTGTTGTATTCTTAGATTGTTTAGTTCTTAGAAATAGTTAAACTTTTGTACTTTTACTTAATTTAAGATCTGTATATGTTTAGTGTTTTGCACCTCCCTGCCACAGTAAAATTCCGTGTTTGTATAACATACATGGCGAATAAACCGAATTCTGATTCTGATTCTGATATTATTATCGCTGATAACAATGACTGCAGGAAAGGCTGAGTGTGTGGATGTGTCTGTGTGTGTTAATCAACATGACTCTAGCTGTTGTAGCATACATGGTTGTTAGAACTGTTGAGTTTGAAATGTGTATTTTGTTGCATGGTGCATATTATTGAGCAACTCAACTGCAATGTTTCTCTTAATGATTGAATGCAGTTGGAATTTTATTTTCCAGTGTTCCGAATTTAATTTCAAATTCACTTTGAATGCTTCAAAATATCAACAAACTGAGATGTCAGAAAACATCAATATCACTTATCACTCTTGACTCGTCAATCCACACAAGTGGTGCTGAGACATGTATTGAAAATGGCCTCATTTTGAACATGAACAAGAAATAAATAGGTTAATATGATCATAAGTTATTCATGAGAAGATTCACTTCTCTGAAGCACTTTTTTTTTTTCTTATCTTAAGTGCAAATACTGACACATGTACTTCAAGGCAACGACAACACTGTGTAAAAAGAGTTCTGGGGCACATTAAACATTCATAAGGACATATTAATTAGAGGAATGTATTTCTCTGAGAGCAATGAGGATATCAGAACGAGTTCAGGGTACATTTGAGTCTGCCGGCCTTAATATGAACGTAGAGGTGAAAAGACACAAGGCTAAACCGTATGCCAGTTCTGGGCCATTTCTTTTTGTTCATCAAAAACCGCTCATTTGTCCTCTTCTCCCCCTCTACTCCATATTCTACTTTTATTGTACGTTCTTTTTTGAGCTGATTGCAACTCATTTGAATTGCAAATTGAACTTTTTTTATGTATTCATAAGTTTCATCAAGGCAGACGGATATATCAAAGTGTCCAAAGTTGTATTGATGTTGGATATCAAAGGCATGATTACTGGGTAACTTGGGTAGTTGTACTTGTTAATTGCGCTGTTCTCTGTCTGGGAGGATCTCTGTGTGACGGGAGGCCAGGGACAGGACCTCACCGGTTTCAGGGACGTGGATGACAGGAAATGAGAACAGACTGTTGACTAAACTACCCACGTGGCTGACAGTACCCTGGTTTATACTATAGATGTACATATTTAGAGCAGGTGTACAGACATCATCTTTCAGGTTTATGGTTGGATGATGTACCTTTCGAAAAAAAAAAACATTTTCATTACATGTTTAGATTTTACTTTTCCCTAAGGAAAGTATTTCACCAGCACCTTTTAGTATTTAATTTCCCACTTTCTTTTACTGTGTGTGTGTGTGTCCATATGTGTGTATGTGTGTGTGTGTGTGTGTGTGTGTGAGAGTGTATGTGTCTGTATTGGTGTGTGTGTGTTTGTGTGTACTGTATGTGTGTGTATGGCTATGTGTGTGTTCAGTGCAGTGTAAGGGGAACATGCAGTAGATTCAGTGAATGGACACGTCCTTTTACCAGGTGAAAAACATGACAAAGGAAACAGTAATGACACTGAAAGACTGCCATTCAGTAGAACACTTTTAAATTGTCTTTCATTCTGTTTCTCTAATTAAACCTGCAAGCAATACATAGCCACCGCTATCTCATTTCTGGAGAGAGAGAGAGAGAGAGAGAGAGAGAGAAGAGAGGAGAGAGAGAGAGAGAGCTAGAGAGAGAGAGAGAGAGAGAGAGAGAGAGAGAGATGAGAGAGACGAGAGAGAGAGAGAGAGAGAGAGAGAGAGAGGAGAGAGAGAGAGAGAGAAAGAAACATGATCATAATGAATTGTTACGTTGTGCAGGGATCCTTTCATTCCCAGGCTTTCATTTCATTGGCCCTTCCTGTTGGAACAGAAGGAATGATCCAGCTCACTCCTCCGATGTTACCGCTATTAACTTTCCCTGCCACTTTCCAGGTCACTAATTTTTCAGCTATGAGTTCATTCTGCTTTAGACCGATACGCTGTCTCTTTAATGAGGTTATTTCTGGCTTATTACCTCGCCCCATGGTACGACACCTTATGAGAGAGACCTAATTGATGTAAATCAAATATGGTTAGCAGTCTTCCAACCTGATTCTCTCCTTCTTTTCCTGTTCTATCCTTTTCTCCTTCAGTCAAGCGGTACTCACATTCTCATCAGAACAGCTAAGCACCTTCTCTCTTGCCCATCAGACCAGGAAGTGTGTCAGATGGACTTCGGAGCTGACATTTCTTTTTTACGTTTTTTTTTTTAAATATATTTTGTCATTTGCACACACCACATAAATTTTTTTGAAGGGTGGGGGGGGGGGGGGGTGGGCAAGGGGGGGATTGGGAGATGGGTTTCAATTATTCCCGGTGGCAGGAGGGAGTTGAGTTTCTCAGGCAATCCCATTTGCAGGAAGTGATGCGCGTGGAGGTGAGGAGTGAATGTGACCTGAGCGCACGCTCACAGGAGTGGAAGAGTGGTTGCCGAGGAGACGAGCTGGCATTTGACTCTGCTGAATAAGCTGAAGGTATAAAGCACTGCAGGTTAGAAAGGTTAGAGGGAGGGAGGGGAGGAAAGGGAGGACGGATGGATGGAGAGAAAGAGAGAGAGAGATGGAGAGAGGGAGGGATGCAGGGACGCAGGAGAGACATTTTGGAGTGAAAGAAGAGAGGAGGGATGCAGGGATGCGGGGAGGAAGGGGCGGAGTAAGGGGTTTTTAGAGAGAGAATATGCCTTAGTCCTGCCTCATTAACCCTTTGTCTCGTTCAGTGGTGTGAAATGAAGCCCTGCTGGTGGTACTGTCATTTACAGATGTGATTGGCCCTTGTTGTTGAGGTGAGCCGAAAAACTCTATCTATCACTCACTGGATCCTGGGGGACAGTGTCACGAAGTAACTTCAAGACATCGCTTCTTACTCAACAGTAAGTTCACAATCTTGAAGTTTGGGAATGAGTCTGAAGAGTAAATCATCAAGGCTGGGCTGATGGGATGAGGTGGAACTGCATTTTAAGGGACCCACATTCCTAAAGGGCCTCTTAAGGGCCTCCATTCTCTCCTCTTGAAGGGGATGAGAGGAGCCCTGCTAGAGGGTGGATGAGTCCTCATCACCTCCAGGAAACATGGCAGGTTGGACATGGCTCCTGCTACAGAAAACATATCCTGTCCCCAAAGCCCCCTAATTCCTAATCTCAAAGAGAGAATGCCTGTGTGTCACCCATCATCTTCTGATGTGGAAGATGTGTATGCATTAACATAATCATATGACATGATTACACATGTACCTCTGATTTGCACATTAAGCTGTCGTGTGTGTGTGTGTGTGTGTGTGTCAAGAAGACTCAGATCTGCTCTCTCTCTACAAGTTGTGCTCTCTCTGCTTTCTAGTGTGCTAACTGAGAAGCCTGCTGCTGTTATCAAAGAGCTGCCTCTGGGTACCAGCACCAGGTCCTGGAGTACACCACACCACACAGTCACAGAGACAGAGAGAGAGAGAGAGAGGAGAGGAGAGAGACAGAGAGAGAGAGAGAGAGAGAGAGAGAGAGAGAGAGAGAGAGAGAGAGAAGGAGAGAGAGAGAGAGAGAGAGAGAGAGAGAGAGAGAGAGAGAGAGAGAGAGAGAGAGAGAGAGAGAAGAGAGAGAGAGAGAGAGAGGGAGAGACATGAAATATGTGCAAATCTACAGCTTTGTGTCACTGTCTGCATCACCTTCATCATCCTCATCATCATCATGGTCAATGCGTAAATATAATTAGGTGACACACACAAACAACCACACAACACACACACACACACAGACAAGTACAATCGCACACCAGCAACCCAGCAGTAACAGTGGATGATCAGTGCCACACTGTAGTTCTCCCTCAAATCCGCCGGCACCATCAAAGCGCAGCGCTGGCCGTCAGTCAGCCTGGTGCTTAGTGTGAGTGACAGGCAGGAGACTGACACTAAGCACCGGTCTGAATACACCTCCGTCAAGGCTGGCAGGTCGCCGTGAC
>NC_090062.1:5822929-5868672 GCF_038355195.1 Osmerus mordax | reverse complement strand
TCCGTAGTGTGGTATTGTATTCTCAATGTGTTTGTGTATCTGTGTTTGTTTGAGATTAACGATGGATGAGCTTTAACAAAAGAATATATTTGGAGGGTGAAACGACTCCACTTTCTCGGCAACAGACCTGGACTTGTACAATGATGAGAATATGTTTAGTGTTGAAACCCAGACGGCTGATTCTCTGTGTGTTAGGTTCAGGACACTATGTAGCCTCATTCAGCCAGTAATTGATTACAGCGAAATGCACAGTGTTGAATGGACTTGAAAATAGCTTTACAATGAAAATATGTTTCTTCCTCTATCACATCTGCCAAAGTAAAACAACGTCCGGGATGTTCCTGGGATGTCTATCAGTGACTGCAAGGCTCAGGTCCGACGCAACAACAACTCAGAGAAAGAAACAAAATCAACCACCAACTAATGAAGCCAAACACATCTCTGTATAGGATTTTTTTTTTTCTTCAAATTGTTTTCTTCTTTTTTTCTATTTTTATTTCTTGTTTCTCCACCCCCTGCTCCCCCCCCCCCCTCAGCTGCTCCCCCTCTGCTCCACCCCCTCCCTCCCCTGCTCCTCCTCCACCCCCCCCCCCCCTCCCCTCTCCAGTCTTCTTTAACCCTGGGCTTTGATAGTGATCCTGTTAAATTAAGTGCTGGGACATTATCCCGTGCATCCTCCCAGGTCACTGCTTTAATTTAGTTGTTATAATTAGGCATTAACTGGTGTCAGTTCCGTGGCCACTAACGGACCACTCAGTTCTGCTTGTCTGCATTATCACAGTTTGGGGGGGAAAAGTAAATTATAATGAAGGACTATATAGTCCAATTACAGATAAAAGCTAGCAAGTACACTGCTGTAATGAGGGGCACTACCTCTCCCTCCCGCCAACTGACACCTCCATGGGAATACCTAATAGCTGCTTTTATTTTACTCTTAACCCTTTGCTTGTCTTTCTTAACCTGACCACTTTCAACTAGAGTGACCAGGGGGTGGGCGGTGGAGGGTCGTGGCCAGGATCAGACCTTCTCCCTTCCCCCTCTCGCCACCACCGTCATCACCGCCCCTTCACCCCTACCTCTGCACCACAAACAAACACATGATGCATCTCCACCTGAGCTGAACAACGTCAGCAGGCAGGAAAGGGGAGAGGAGAGGGGGATGAGGAGGAGCGTGTGTGTGTGTGTGGGGGGAGGGGGGGGGGGGGTGAAGATGGGAGGAGGGGGAGAAGACCAGAGGGGAAGGGAGGGGTTTGTGGCTGTGAATGCCTCATCAGGAGTGAAGGGTTGAAGTAGGTGGAGGAGAGGAGAAGCACAGCCTCCATGTTCCTCCTTTAATGGGTCAGTATTTAATTATTTGGAATGGCGGGTCTGTCTCTCGTAGCGGGCTGTGTGGTTTCCTCGCCAGAGCGCTTACAAGGCACACTGGGAATTAAACTGTAAGATCACCCCTCCGTTTCCCTCTCTCTCTCACTCCCTCGTTATTTTTTCTCCTTTTTCTTTCTTGTCAGGTGAGATAACATGGTTTGGAAAGCGTGAATTTAGAGGACAGAGAGGAAGAGAGAGAATAAGAGAGAGACAGAAAGAAAGAGAGAGAGAGAGAGAGAGAGAGAGAGAGAGAGAGAGAGAGAGAGAGAGAGAGAGAGAGAGAGACGAGAGAGAGAGAGGAGAGAGAGAGAGAAGAGAAGAGGGAGAGAACGTAGAGCAAATTAAGGCCAGTGGAGTGAGCGTGGTTTCTCCTGAGTGGGGCTGTGGTGGGCACTGGTGGCATGGTGTTGTTCAGAAGCCGTTCTAGAGATTTGAAATCAACTGCAAAGAGTTGAGAAAGAGAACGGTGCCCTCACCTGACTGCAGGCAGTGATGCACATACACTGACACATTACAACAGTTGATGTTTTTTATCTGGATCCATTCCGAGCGCCCCACAGCACTCATCAATTACAGAGAAACACATCGAAACAGGTAAACATTTCACTTTGAAGCACATAACCAATACTTTTTTTATTGCTCCCGATCGAAGTGGAATTTAAAGGCTCTGAGTCTGGCTGGACGTATTGAAGTCTTCGTGTTGAAGCTGTGTTGGAGAGGGTGTTGTGAAGGCATTGTTTTCAGAGTTTTGGGTGGAGACAGACGATGGATTAAAACGATGAATAAGTGATTTATTAGCTGCCCGCTGTCACGCTGGTTAGATGGATTACAAACACCTGACCTTTCACCCCACTTACCCAAGTCCTCCTCAGCCTCTCACAGGATGCGAGGTTGTACTTGTGTGTGTGTGTGTGCATGTGTTGTGTGTGTTCTCAGCAAGGTGTGTAGGTGGGTTCGCTGGCCAGCTGTAATCTTTTGACAGGATGGGACTGCTTGATCAATGGCCTAATGAACACTGTATTTCATTGGCCCAATGAACTGACTAGTGTTGGCCAGTGTCCTGCCTTGGGTAACTAGGTAGTGGGCCTGCATCACCTAGTCTGGTGGCTGGGAGTAGTTACACTGATGTACCTACACAGTACACAGCTGGGACTAGCTTAACACTAGCTACACAGGCCCAAGCCAACCATCAACAACCAGTACTACATCAAAACATGGTGGGCAAGTTAGCGTTCAGATATTTAGTATTTTCCTTTTCTATCAATGTAAGAATTTATTGTTTTGCAATTTGTTTGAGTGTATAATTAAATAAACACACTGCAACATGTACCCATGGATATCAAACCTGTATTGTTATGGCTATATATGTTTTAGCGGAAAATACGTCGTTGTAAGACAATGCCTTTGAAAGTATCAGGATATCTTACTTGTAATTGATGTTTAAGAGAATACAGAGGTAGAAGACAGTGGAACGCTGTAATTGTGCTCCGATGATATTCACTTGAGCTGGATCCCAAAGTAACAGGAAGGTTTCATTGTCTTGTTTTTTTGTCTTCTCTGCATATCTATTACCAACTCATCAGGTTAAACCTCTCTTGCCCTCTCTCTCTCTCTCTCTCCCCCCCCCCCCCTCTCTCTCTCTCCCTTTTTCTCTTTCTCTGTCTCTCTCTCTGTCTGTTTTTTCTCTGTCTCACTCTCCTTCTCTGTGAATATCATTGCTTCTCTCTCTCTCTGTCTCTCTCCCGATATCTCACGTTGTCTCCTCTCCTCCTTCTCTTTCTCCCCTTCTCTCCTCCTTGATGAACATTTGTAATAAAACTCTGAAACAAAGGGACAGGGGTTTGGTGTGCAGGCTGACTTTGTTATAGGATCCATTATAAAGGGAAAGTAATATGCTTTAAACATTAAATAAGACTTTAATTGGAGCACATGAAAAACGTGCCTTCGGAAGATGTAATTGAATGTCGCTGCAGAGCTGGGGGAATTAAAATAGGTCATTTTATGTGTTGCTTTATTTTTGATTGAATCCACCCCTAAGTGGTTGAGACAGCAGAATTATCAGTTTTTAGATGCTATGTGAAGTGTTCAATGCCAGCAAGCCTTGTGGAGATGGGAGCAGAGGGATGAGAGAGAGGGAGGAGGGGGGGAGGTGACAGAGACAAATGTCTCAGCATTGACAGCTGTCCTCCAGACAGACAGACAAATGAGCACAAATCAGCAAAAGTCCCTTTTAAATTATTAGAATGATTTAAACCAGCCTTTCATGCTGAAACAGACCCAGAGCATCACTCTGAACAAATGTTAGATTCAATGTCAGACACTGAAAACATTTCAGACATTTATTTTTGCGAGATACTGATATAAATATATAATGCTGGACAAAGATAAACATTCATCTAGCATTTTAAATTCAAAAACAATTCTTTCCCCAAAGAGAACTAAGTCATAATGTATATTTTGATGTTCTGTGCAAGCTAGTTATTAGAATCAACTGTAATGTCATGTTTTTAGTCATTCATTTTTTAAACAAGTGTGGAGGAGAGAGATTCACTCCTTAAACGTGGCCATCTCTCTATCTCTCAATCTCTCTATCACTCCATATATCTATCTCTCCATCTCTCCATCTCTTCACACACTCAAATTAGGCCTGTGTGTGTTAGCTGGGAACAAACGAGTGAAGAGGGAGACTCTGCCTTGGAGGGCCCTAAAGAAGACCACTGGGAATACCACCACTCACAGGAGAGAAAGAGAGAGAGAGAGAGAGAGAGAGAGAGAGAGAGAGAGACAAACACATAAAGAAAGAAAGAGGCTCAGGTTGAATAAAACTTGTGTTATCACATTGCATTGAATTAATGAGTGTGGCATGAAATACAAAACACTACAATATGAGTTATTTGGGCTGTGTTTGTAACGTTAAAACAACATCAGGTGAATTATTTTTCCCTGTGTGTCCCTGTCAATGAATGTTCACCATGAAGAAAGAGCATGATAAACACAATTTTGCATAATATAAAAAAAATATGATTTGATTGTTGTATGCTTAATGATGTGTAGTCATAGTTGGTGGCAGATATTGGTGCAAGTTGTTTCTCTCGCTTAGACTTCCCTCATCTTTCATTCTCACACATTCTCTACCTGTTCCTCCTATTCTCTTACTCCCTTTCCCTCCCTCCCGCCCTTTCTCTCTCTCTTTCTCTCTCTCTCTCTCTCTCTCTCTCTCTCTCTCTCTCTCTCTCTCTCTCTCTCTCTCTCTCTTTCTCTTTCAAATGGATAATTCTGGTGATGCTTGTGACAGGCCATGGTTTAGATTTTGATTTATGTTCTTCCAAAGCTAAAATCAAAGAATCCATCTACTGCTATTTTATGGCAGCTGAGATGATGAATGGTGCAGTGTCTGGGCCAACCCAAGTCTCTGTGTCTTTGCCCCGGATTTTAATTGCTAAAGTAGCCAGTCATTGCTCAGGATTCAACGGCAAGAGGAGCATACGATGCCTCCCCTTCTCTCTCTCTCTCCCCTTCTCTCACGTTCTCTCTCTCTTTCTGTCTCTCTTTCTGTCTTTCTCTGTCTCTCGCACACTCGTTCTTACTCCTTTCTTTTCCACTTTCTCACTCTTAGTCTTTCTTTCTTCCCCTATTTCTCTCTCTTTATCTGTTTATCTCTCTCTAACTCTCTTTCTGTCCATCCCTCGTTCCTGCTCAGTTTATTTCTCTCGTTTGCCAAAGTGCTGAGGAGACGGCAGCTTTGAAGGAAAATTGAATCTAGTTTACAGTAACTTGCTGTTAAATCATTCATAGCATGGCTACAGGGATCTGATCTAACAACTACAACTAATGGCTCTTATAATGGGCTGGACTTTGAAGTGTAAATTTTACATGTATATTTAATGTATGGAAATACTATTTTTAAGCAATACGCCAGATAAAAATGTGATTTATTTTTCCTTGATGTTCACATGTCCAGAGTGTTGTCTTTGCTGGTTGTACTTTTCATTTGAATCATGTTCTGCATCTCTCTGTCTTTATTTTGCATGGATGAGAGAGAAACGCTTTAGGATAGAAAAAGTCTTGATTGCCACACAAAATACAACAACTTAGATATAAGTAGATTTTGATAGCACAAGTGACAAAGAGCATTTCCATTTTGAAATTCAACCTTATCTTGTTTCTCTTGTGAGTGTGTATTCTTTAAAAATATCAGTCCTGGAAACATACTTTCTTTCCTAATCCTCTACCAAAAATGTGATTTTGCACAGTGACAATCTCACGGATCATAAGACTGATAAACACATGTAAATAAAATCAGCCTCCCGAGCGTTTATCAGACAGAAGATGAAGCTCGTCTCGAGCCCCCCTCCACCAATGCCACATCAGGAAGAGAAGAAAATAGTAACATTGCTTTTCAAACTCTACCAAAATCAATGATGCAAATTAGAAAAACAAGCAGGCAATACATTCTTTCACATCTGCAGAGCCAGTGAGCATTTTTAATAATTTTTAATAAAGCATGATTGTAGTTTGTATCTCTGAATAATTTAATCAAATGGAAATATGGGACAGAAGAAAAATCCTCCCTAGAATATTTCAGAGTGCTTGTGTATGTGATATCTCAGTTGTTTTTTTGTGTTTGTGTCTATTTGTCTATTTGTTCATGTTTGTGTTTACATGTTTGTGTTTGTGTGCGTGAGAAAACGGGTTTGCATGCACGTGTGTGTGTGTGTGTCTGTCTGTGCGTGTGTGTGTATTAATACACACTGTACAACCTCTTCCTCTATTTTCATAAGGGCATTATATCACTGACACCAATTGCCCCCAAAGCGTATTGTTTGGCTGATGGCAGCTGGATCCTTTGGACATGGGAAACAAACTAGAGCACAGTGTATATACATGCAGGATTGGAGCCCAGGCAGCCCCAGGTGAAACACAGCCTGGCACTCATTTATAACAATGACATGGAAGCCAAGTTTCTCTAAATGAGGCATTCAGATAGCCAAAGCACTCATTTATCCTGATGATTAATACAAATGATATTCGTAATAATAAATATCGCTGCCTTACAGCGCAAGCAGAGGCGCTGGAAGGAGACGGGAGAGAAGGAGAGAGAGACAGAGAGAGAGAGAGACAGAAAGATAGAAAGAGATACAGAGAGAAAGAAAGAGAGAGAGAGAGAGAGAGAGAGAGAGAGAGAGAGAGAGGAGGGGAGGAGAATAGAGACAGAATATAGAGTGAACAGAGAGAGAGAAAGAGAGCTAAGGGCTGCACTTCCACTCTGTTAAAAATATTTTCTTTACTGCTCCTCCAAATACAGTACCCAAGTGTGTTTCTGCGTGTGTGTCTGTGTGTGTTTCTGTGTGTGTGTCTGTGTGTTTCTGTGAGTTTGAATGTACTTGTGATTGTTCAACGTTTACTGTATGTTTGCAACCATTGTGAGCATAGGTAACTATCTTCTGCGTCAGGGATATTTCAGTGTGTGTGTGTTTTCATGTGCATCTGTGTGCGCTCGTGCTCGTGTGTGTGTTTTGCAGGGTGCAGGGTATTTCTGTAGCATTCTCTACTCCCTTGTGTCTACAAATGAGCGAGAGTGTGTCCTCTCGCACCACACACACCAGTGTGAGGGCGTACGGAGGCCTATTAATGCAGCTCAGAGACACCCAGTCCTACTGAACATGGCTTTTACAACCAATGTCAGAATATTTGCCATATACTTGGCCTGTTATGTATTTCATTTCTCCGCGCCTCGGATATAATGACGCACCACACAGGACTATGATAATCTGAAGCACAGGATAGCTACTGTATCCCAGCCTTAAACAAATGAAGCTGTCACTGAAATAAAGCCCCAGAGAAACAGCAAAGAGCCGGATACCAAACCGTACGCACACAGTCTTTTCTCAAGCCACCCCTCTCTCCTTTCTCATCTTTTGTTTTAATTGTTTAACATACAGTATTTATATATTTCTCCTTCCCACCTACGGTACAAGTGGTTGCGTAAGGATTTTGTCATGGTTAAAAATGACAAAAGAGTATTCTGACACAAAACAGATACACACACACACATCATTTCCCTTAACACACAGATATGGATGGACACACAACTCGAGTGATTAAGCTGTGCTGGACTACGCTGCCCATTCCTGCTTGCGTATGGTAACACGATACAGAAATATTAGACTTTCTCTATACCTCCCTCTCACTCTCTCATTTCTATATATTTTTTTCTCTCTCCTTCTCTCTTTTATTGACATACACAAACTCAACTTCTGCCTGATTTAAACCTCTGCACTAAACTTCATACCAAGAATGGAGAGAAGGAAAGCGAATCACAGTGCACTACGTTTGAGAATTAACATAAAGACTCACTTCATTTGCAGAGAGAGGTGAGGAAACGGAGAGTTAAAATCCCTTGATGCCAGCAGCTGATAAAGTTTATGTCTTCCTGCCATTTTATGAAAGTAAACACGCCTCAGCCTACATGACATCACTAAGTAGGTTAAGTGTAGCGCCGGAACCGTCATCTATCATGGCGGAACGCACTACTCTCGCTGTCTCGGCGAGCTAAAAGTTTTCCACACAACCCAGATGACATTTAATTTTTCATATCTCCTCGCAAAGTCCAGGAATGAATTTTGGCAGACCTGATGCAATTTAATAGCTTGGCAGTTTAAAATTGGGCAATGAATCACAAGGATTCAATGGGAGCGAGTTGCTGCATAATATTTTCTCTGTGTCAGGGGAAAGAGAGAGCTGCTGAGGCTTTGGACAGTGAACTCCCCTCCACCCCCACCCCTCCTCTACCTCCCAGCCTCCCTCCTGCCTCACCCACCACCCTCTCACTCCCCCACCATCCCTCCTCCCTGGTCTTGGCTCCACCCTTCTCCTAGTCCCCCCTCTCGTTATTGTAAAACCTTTTAGTATTATTCTTATCCTAACCAATGAAGTGTTACTCATGTGGGGCTGGCCCCTGCACAGCAGTGCAGTTACTCATTCGTCAGTGAAGACTGTGATGATCCTACTATATTACTTTATATAGTCCACAGTCTGTGTCGCTGTTAGGACTGTTGGATGTTTTCTTTCAGATCAAGATCAGATGGTAAGATTATCATGATTGTTAGAAACTGTTCTCTCTTATGTATTGGTGTATAGTGACATTTGGAAAACACTGCTCTCAAATACATATGTGATTTAGTGTATACAAATTTACACTGCAATTTTGACCTGGTTCGCCATCCTTCACAAGACAAAATGGTACAGTAACATAGGCTACGAGACCGGATCAAGGAACAAACACAGTTTCTGACTAAATTTGTGCTATTACAGTTATGAACATGGATCGCGACCAATTTGTCTGGATAAGAAATGTGCTCCACATACTGCAAGACTCGTCACCAGACCTTTCTCCCTGAACAAAGAGTGCACTTCCCTGACACACAAACACACATACACATGCAAAAACACACACACAAGCACACACAAACACCTCCATTCAGCCCATAAAAGGCTTTCAATGTATTTTTAAAAGGTGAGGAGGTCCAGGGGGCTCCCCTCTATCTGATTTTTGACAAAGAGCGCCACAGATAGAAATCAATAACTCCAGCACTGGGCTGGTCGGAGCCCAGAGAGACTCAACTAGCCCCGACCCTCCCTAACACAGCCTCATACCTCCTCTACCCTCACATATATTTTTTATTTTTTATCAAATAAAAAACACCAAACCTGCTCCTCCAGCTCCCTCAACACAAACTCATGAACATGTAATATATAAACACACACACACACAAATACATACACATAAACCCATGCATATACACAGCCACATACACACACACAAATAAAACAGACACCCACACACACTGCCCCCTTCTGCAGTCTGGATAAACCCAAACAAGCAGAGCATGGACTGACAAGGCCGCTTACACCCCCCGTTTATTAGCCCTGCAGAGCGGGTAAGTAGGACGCTTTGCCTGGGCTGCCCTGCTGGCTGGCTGGACACATCCCACGATGCTCTGTCGTTGTCGTGGAGATGACCATCCAAACACCAACCCAGCGACTGGCCAGCCTCTCATCGGCGTGGAACCATTTGTCAGGGTCACCGTCAGAAAATTTGTGTTTATTCTTGTAGAAAAGCCAGTGATGAATTGGTTTATTTATATGCTAAAGGTTTTCTACACCCCCCCCCCCCTCTACTTTTTTCTCTTTCTACCTCTGTCTTTCTACCCCTCTCTCTACCCCCTCACCCTCTTTCTGTATGCCATATCTCTTTCTCTCTTTTTCCCTTTCCCCTCCCACCTCTTTGTCTCTCTCTCTCTCTCTCTCTCTCTGTCTCTCTCTATCTCTGTCTCTCTCTCTATCTCTGTCTCTCCCCTACAGTGAGAGCAATCATTTCTACCTCATGTAGGTTTGAGTGGGGCCCTGCATATGTAAACAGTGTATGGAAAGCCGGCTGTTTGTTAGCTTTCATAGGAACAAGGGGCATCAGTGTACACCATTAACCCCTGGTTGAAATACACCTGGGAGTCTA
Source organism: Osmerus mordax (assembly GCF_038355195.1). NCBI lineage: Eukaryota > Metazoa > Chordata > Actinopteri > Osmeriformes > Osmeridae > Osmerus > Osmerus mordax. The sequence goes on along the minus strand of NC_090062.1, from coordinate 5,858,792 downwards.
TTACCACAGCTGACATCCACCAAGCACTACACACACACACACACACACACACACACACACACACGCACGCACACACACACGCACACACACATGCACACACACACATGCATACAGACAAAAAGAGTGGCAGAGGTCTGCTTAACATAAGAAAACTGTACTTTCTATTCTGTGCACATTTTGTAAATATAATAACATACAATAGATATAAGTCTAATGCTTGACTACTGTTTAAAAGTGAAAAAAGCTATGGATATTGATGGCAATGATTTGATCATCTATAATGGATAAATATAGATTGTTTTCCATAAATTGTACCTGATATGCCAATATAAGCTAATTTAATGAAATATTGTATGAATCATGCAACAAAGAACATTAATTCATAATTATGATGTATAATTATGATTAATGAAATAATTGATACATACTCTATTCCTCCCTGTTATTGTGTGCATGTTTTTAATGTCCCTCAGACAGCAGCAGGGATGAGAATTGTTACAGCGTGTTGGAGAGGCTGGTTAACGCGCACACTGCTCTCCTCCAAGGCTCCTGAAACTAAGGGGATGTGATTTCTGACAATCAGTCCATTTCCCTCTCCAACGCCAGCCGCCCGCCCTTTTAGGAAGCGGATTAGTCATTATTAAACATAATAATGGCTTTTATAAGTCACTGTTCGCATCCAGCGTGGTGAATTATTCAACGAAGCGCCAGGCGCAGGCCTCTTCGGCGCTCGGGCCGCTAGCGAGCGCTAGTCAGGTGGGCCCTACCTGGGATAACAGATGACAGACTGTGCATTTGCGTGAATTATTTATTTAATTACTCCCACCCCCTACCCCCGCCACCCGTCAGAACAACCACCCTACATACACAGCCTGATCCCCCTCCCCTCCACCCGCCCCTGCCACACACACACCACTCCGTCACGTTCTGTATTTCAAACGGCGTTAATTACGGTCGTGCAAGCTGTTAGGCTGTTGTCTAGCAATTAACAGAGTCAAGCACAAGCTCAGACACCACTTCCCAACTTGGCAAATAGTGGGAGATGAGGGAGGGAGGGAGACGGGGATGTAACAGAAAGATCAGCTTGGTGACAGCCATTGTTAACTGAAACAGAGGGCTGTAAATGTACGGCAGTTTTTTTTTGGTATTTTTTTTTTTTACAAGGCGGCGAGCAGACAATATGAATAAAGTTAATTTGTGAAATGTCTCTCCTAATTAATTTGGGAGCTGCTCGCTCTGCGACGCAGCATTAAAAGTTAAAACAACGTGCTTGTCTCTGGGCCGTGATTTAACGTGAACGCTCTGGCGCTTCCAGCCGTTTCCTCACGCATTGTCACGGGGACGGAGATGCAGGGTTTGATGTTGTCCCAGCTTGGCTCGGATGCTGATGTGATAACACAGCTGCACGTCACCACTCATCACACTGACACACACACACATACAGAGACCAAACAGACAAGCACACACACACTCTCACAACACTTGCACATAGATCAGCGTGTCATTGCTCCACACATTACAGCAGATAAGAATGTTTTGCGAATTCCAAAGTATAATAATAATATCTGCCCAACTCTCCAACTCTGTCTACTTCCTTTACTTACAAACCGGAAGTGATGTCATGTCTGCTAGAAAGCACCCTTGCCAAAATGCCAGTATAGTCGTATTGCTCCTATTACCCTATCTGGATACAAATGTATGGTGAGGTCAGGGGAAAGGTCATGATGGCAGTGATTTCATGGTAGGGGTGAGGTCATGGGTAAGGTCATGGGTGATGTCATGTCATGGGTGAGGACAAAGATGGGGTCAGGGGTGGTGTCAGGGTAGTGGTAATGTCATGGGTGAGGTCAAGGGTGATGTCATGTTAGGGGTGAGGTCAAGGGTGGCGTCAGGGGTGATGTCAGGGTAGTGGTGATGTCATGGATGAGATCAGGAGTGATATCATAGTGGGGGTGAGGTCATTGTAGCTGTAAGGTCAAGGGTGAGGTCAGGGGTGGTGTCATGGTAAGGGTGATGTAAAGGGTAGTGCCAGGGTAGGGGTGAGGTCATGGTAGGGTAAAGGTAAGGTCAGGGGTGGGCTACGGGTCAGGTTTAGTCAACCTATCAGGCTCTTTCGTTTACCAGCTGGTTGACTGGCTTACTAAATGGCTGACTGGCTTGCTGGTTTTGCAGGTTGATCACCGTCAGTTGACTACCTGGTTATCCTGCTGACGGACTCATCAGCTGGTTCAGTAGCTCCGTTCGTGTTGTCATCAGAGGAGGATGGAGTCATTGTGTGGAGCTGTGGGCGTCCAGCCAGCCTTCGAGGCTCTCCTTCGAGGCTCTCCAGTGATGTGTCACTCCTATCATTGTAATTACTGCAGCTTTAATTATAACCTCACGCTCAAACCGTCAGAACAAGAAACACATTTTACTGATAAATGTCACATCTTCGCCCACGTCATCTTCCATCTGCGCTTCAGTCGGAGGTGGAGATGAGGATCAACATCTACAGAGGGTGTCCCTGATAACCTGGGCTGATAATCTCCCAGAGGACAACTGCGGTCCAGCACACCAGTGTCAATGATGTCAACATTGGAAGGTGTTGATCGTCTTGTACTCAGAAGTGTAAACACCGTGTCTGTTTACAAGACTGACAAACACCAAGGTCACAACCTAAAGTTTTCCACCCTCTCACTTCTCCCGCACAGAAACTAATCAAAGACTGACAGGACTATTTCTCTCTGAGCAAACTATTCTCCCTCTCTCCCCTTATCTCTCTCCCTCTCTATCTCCCTCCCTCTCTCTCTCTCTCTCTCTCTCTCTCTCTCTCTCTCTCTCTCTCTCTCTCTCTCTCTCTCTCTCTCTCTCTCTCTCTCTCTCTCTGCCTCTTTCTGTCTCTCTCTCCCTCTCTCTCCCTCTCCACTCCAGGCAGTGCTGTCCCTGTAAAATGTAAGGGTTTAGAAGGTGAAAGTTTATGTGGCACAGCGGCCTGATTAAGAACAGCTCAGGATCAATGTAATGGTCTCCTTTTACTTCATCTTCACTGGGATTTATGAGCTTCTCCAGACATGACTGGCAGCCTCTTTAAAACGGTCAAACACTGAAGGATATAAGCTTCTATGTAGTGGTGTGTGTGTGTTTGCCGGTGTGTGTGTGCGAGTGTGGGCATGTTAGTTAATGCATACAAATGTGTGCACACTTGCTTGTGGCTTGTGTGTGCGCACGAGTGTGTCCCTGTGTTTGTGTGTGTGTGCATGTATGCGTGTGTGTGTGTGAACAGAGGCGCGGGCGGGCGGTCACGCGTCTCCCCCCCCCCCCCCCCCCCCTCACAGCACTGCGACTCGTCTGGAATGATATCAGCCTTGCAAATGTGACGTGAAGACCATGTGCGGTTGAGGATGATTCAACGTGCCAGTCAACAGTGTTTGGAGTGCTGTCTGCGCACACACTTGTCACTGGGAGGCGGAGGAAGTGCTCGCCCAGCCAGTTTACTGGCTGCGAAAGGCTGCTTAGAATATTATCACCCCGGTAATGCTCCTTAATCTCCACAACACGCCGACCAAAGACAAAGCATGAAGTCTGGGAGGACACCTTAGAATACATTAACACGCCTAAAGCATCCAGCCATTTCAGTCAATTATTCATCAATACCCTATTTATTTTACCTTATGTGTCATTCATAAGTTTCAAAATGTGCATAAATTAATGTGTAATGACTTCACACATGTACACACATGCACACTCACACACACACACACACACGTGCTCACACACGTATGCCTCATTCTCATAATGTATTGTGTTTATAGTGTGGCCGAATATATAATTCATCAATGGCGGACACAATCGTTGGATGTTACCATGTCACGTTATTGTCAAATGCAGAGGGACTGAAAGGGGCCAGTACTCTGGCTTCATTAGACATATGTGTGTGTGTGACAAAGAGAAAGAGATAGAGACAGTCGCAGCTAGGGACAAGATGTGAACAGACTGACCACAGAAGTAGAAATATTTCCCCCGCCCGCGGCCGAGAGGCAGCAGCCGGCTAATGCACTGATCAGATGTGTGGCGTGGTCTGCTCCTCGCCGCCTGGCCTGCCGCTCTCTCCCTCTCTTAATGTGTCACAGCCAATCAGGGGGGAGGCCTGCGCGAGGCTGAGTTGCTGAGCGCAGCCACAATCTGAGCCTTCTGTTTGACTAAAAGGTCATTTATGAAATAGCACCTCAAGCTTGCAACCTCAACCTCATCTGTGGTGGGCAGCATCAGAGTCGAAAAAAGAAACGCGTAGGAGCAGTCTTAGGTATAGTTTGTGTGTGAGTTTGCGTGTGGGTGTGTGCGCGCGCGTGTGTGTGCGTTAGTAGGGATGGTGTAGGTGTGTGCATGTGCGTTAGCAGGGATTGTGTGTGTGTGTGTGAGTGCTTGTGTAGGCTGAGTGGAGTAGGAGGACAGGGGACGTCTGTGTGGCGGTCTACTAAACAGATAACAGAGTGACTGAATTACCAGCATTACCAGATCACTTGTGGGTGGATTGTTTAATCCTAACAATTGTGAATGATGTCAAGTTGACACAATCTACAATCTGGGACAACGGTTCTCCAACTCTGAGAGGAGGCATAAAGTGACAGCAGGGGGGGGGGGGGGGGGTGAAAGTAGTATATTACTATCACATGTGCAGTCTGTTACTACTGAAAGAAGACCTGACTGTGATGGATTATGGGAACGGGGAGAAGGGGGTTTGAAATGTTATTCCACGTCCAAATGCGGGACTAGTTTGAGAAGCCCTGCTGTAACCAGACCAATCCATGTGCTCATCACTGTAACCTGCTCTATGGGCTGGGTTTGGGTCCATCCTGTTTCTCGTCTCTCTACCCTAAATGGTGAGTCTGCTCTTAGGCATAATTGTTTCTATTATTCACATAGGAGGCACCATTCGCGATGGCCTTTTGGTAAAATGCCACAAAGACGTTAAACTACACATATATATAGTGAGATATATATTCGTCTAGTAGCCCGAGAGGACTCTCTTCCTTAATACAATAATGGAAAAATGAGAACTCGCTCTCAAGCCAAATGTTACCTTTGCATAAGAATGGAGGAGAAGCGTGTTGGTGAGTTCATGTGGTATCTGGAACAGTTGCACTCACAGGGCAGAGCATAAATCCATGTAGAAATGTCACTGGTACATCTGGTCCACACCACTGACCACAATCTCCGAGAATGAAGAGTTCCACTGTTTTCCGAGTGAGAGAACCACAGCACATGTGCTGGTGTTGTTTTTGTGGAGAATAATTTCTTGACTCGGGGCATTGGCATCTCAGGACAAAATATAATTGACCAAATTATCTGTCAGGTGTGTGCCTCACCACAAGGTGTTTGCCATATATGGTCATCTTTTTGCACATTTCTTACTTTTTTTAACGTTTCTGTTTGATTAATGCAACACTGTTGGGCCTGATCCTGAATTGTAAGACCTCCAGTTCCCTCCACTCTCAGTCTCTCCCTTTGTTTTATTCAAAGCCCAGCATTGGGAGGAGTAACCTTGAGAGAGAGATCCTTGCTCTCCATAAACGATGGGAACAGAAATATGAAAGCGCACAAAAGAGGCAGACTGCTCCCCAGCTCTCTCACAGCTCGCTCCGTCTTCGCTTCTTAAACAATACACTCATATCGCCTCAGGCTGATGTCACACACACACATCTGAACACACATCTGAACTCATTCAAACGCACACGAGCGCATACATGAACACCCACACACACACACAGAGAAAGAGTTACACCTCAACACCTGCACACACAGACAGACATTCAAACACATACAAACACGCACACACAGACACACACATGCTGGTAAAATAACCTAACCCTCAGTCCATGTAATCCATGCTCTTGCTATGCTATGCTATGCCCTTCTACTCCCCTCTCTTCCTCCATAAGGAAAAATATTGCTTGTTGAAGAAAAGCTTTGTGACTCATGCCCACAACCAACAGATAAGAGAGAACATGAGATGGGAAAGGGGAGTCTGAGATTGTCAGAGAAGGATGCATGTGGATGTCAGAGTTGAGGGAAATATCAAAGGGGGAACCGGACAATTAAGGAGAGCTCGTCTGGTGATTAAATAGCCCTTATATCTGAGGGCTTAATGCTTCCTCTGATTGGCTCACAGTATGTCTTTGAAGCACTGTGACTCTGAAACTCCTGGTTGGAGAACCAGGTACTGGGGAGCCCACATACACTAAGTCATCATTTCAACATCCACAGATAAAAGCTGATGATAATCTGTCATTAGGTGATAGTCTGTTTTTATATCCCTGCTCTCAATTTCCTCACATGCCATCCCTTCTCTCTCTCCCCTCCCTCCTCTCTCCCTTCCTCTCTCTCCCCTCCCTCCTCTCTCCCTTCCTCTCTCTCCCCTCCCTCCTCACTTCCCCCTTCAATCTCTCCTCTGCTCCTGTCTATCTCTCCTCCGCTCCTGTCTATCTCTCCTCCTCAGGCTTCGAGACTGTCAGTTTATCAGTGTATCTCTAACGCTCTGTAATTCAAAGGGCAGTCGTATTGTCACCCGGTGGGCCTGTGTGTCACCCAGACAGACACATGCTGGAGAGCAGGACACCGAGCCCGCTGTCCCCAGGTCCTGTCCATCTCTCTCTCTCACCATCTCTCTCTCTCTGCCACCCTCACTCTCTCTTCGTCTTTCTATCTCATTGGATTTTTTTCTCAGACAGAGAGAAAGAAAGAGAGAGATAGAAAGACAGATAGAGAGAGGGAGAGATTATCAGTGTTGCCTGGCTGATGAATTAGCCGACTCTTGAGTGATAAGACCCAGCAGCCCTCCAGTGGGAGATGGAAGACAGGAGGGAAGACATGAGCGAGGGACGGGGGGGCACAAGGGGGGGGGGGGGTGAAGTGGAGGTACACAGACAGCTGGCTGTCTAGGGCCATGTCATCTGTCAGTTTCTCTCTATCTTTCTCTCTCTCAGAGTCCTGATGGCTGGTTCAAGTTATCTATAGCAAAACTTTGATGCTACCTGACTGGCTGGCTGTTTTACTGGCTGGCTGGCTGGCTGACTTGATGACTGCCTGACTGACTGGGGTTCTGATGGCTGGCTGGCTGACTGACTGTTTGGCTGGGTTTCAATTGGCTGGCTGGCTGGCTGACTGGTTGGTTGGCTGAATGACTGACTGGTTGACTGACTGGGTGTCTGACAGCTCGCTGGCTGGCTGAGTGACTGGATGACTGGGTGGCTTACTGGCTTACTGGCTGCCTGGCGGCTGACTGACTGGGTGGTTGGCTAACTGGATGTCTGAAAGCTGGCTGGCTGAATGACTAGGTGGCTTGCTGGCTGGCTGAATGACTAGGTGGCTTGCTGGCTGGCTTGGTGGTTGGCTGACTGGATGTCTGAAAGCTGGCTGGCTGAATGACTAGGTGGCTTGCTGGCTGGCTGAATGACTAGGTGGCTTGCTGGCTGGCTGAATGACTAGGTGGCCTGCTGGCTGGCTGGGTGGTTGATGCACATTGGGGTGGATTTCCCATTTTGGCTGAGAGAGGCGTTGTGTCATCTTCCATCTCTGTTCCTGCCTGTGAGAGTGAGGGGGCTTGTCAGCCCTGTGGAAAGCCTGCCTGTCCCCTGTGACGGGCCCTAATGTGATGTGATACTGAACAGCGTCAGTTTGGCACCCCGGCCAAAGAAGAGGGGGGCTTCAGGCCTGACAGACGCCAGTTTATGGCTTTAATCCCGAGGTCTTTAAACCGACGCTTGACGCAAATTGAGGTTGGCTTTTCGGCGATGAAAAAAAGGAAAAAAAGATCTGGTATAGCTTACACTCTCTCTTTTGCTCCCTCCATCTTTACCTAAAACTCCTTTTAACAATTCATGTCAGTGTGTCAGCCACTCAGTTTGAGTGACAGGCAATAGAGAGGGAGAGAGAGAGCAGGGAGAGAGGGAGGGAGGAGGGAGAGCGTGAAGGTCTATTAGGATGAAGAAAAAAAAGAATTATGGTCAGTGTGTAAAGGCAGCCTTGTTTTGCCCTAATATGAGCTACATGCTCTTATAAATGTAACATTAAGAACATTGTCATCCAGCGGAGGAAAACAAAGCGTTGATGAAAGAGAAAATCTGACAATAACAGTGAAATTACACAAAAAACAAGCCCTAAGTGGAAATCACATTACAGGGGCATTACAGCAGCTGTCGATGGTGATACCGATAGCCTCCATTCCTATTTAGAGAGAAGGGATGTGTGCTGTAGATTTAATTAATTATATTGAACCCTCATTATTCTGAAGACAGGTTTTGTTAAAATCCTAGGGATTAAGATAAATTGTGTTTACGAGCTGGAAGAGGCAAAAACAGTGCTTTGGACTGTTAATCTGACTGTGCAGCACCTTGGAGAAGAGAATGTTCAGTCCAGGGAGAGGATGAACTGAACGGTCAGTGAGAGGGAAAGACAGAACAACACCAGTCCTGCAGAGAGGAGGAGGGCATGTGGCAGATTGGCGTTAATCCCTGTTGTGATGAGCATCTGCAGATTATCAGATTAGCTAATGAGTTAATTATTGTAGAAATGCACCATTTAAATCCCAAACTGAAAAACTGACAGCAGGTTTCCTGATGAAACAGTCTGACGTGAATGTCATCCAACTCTTCTGGAGACATCAAGACATAGGAACCATAGACACACAATGTCTGCTTGTAATTTGCTTTGTCTTTCAAAAAATAATGTATTGGAGTACAGTCTATATCAACACTCCAACAGCAGCAGTAATCTGCAGGGTCTAGCGGCTTCCTCCTTCCCCCGACACACACGCTCCTCTACACTACACATTTCAACTGGAACACCCTGGGGTACTGAAGATCTTTATTGCTCCCCTTTAGGAGTGCCCTCAAGGCTCTCTTTTCACACTCACACACACACAAACGCACACACAGACACACACACACACACACGTGTGCATGCACAAACGCACACACCTACCCACACACATACACCCTCCTACCCCACACTCACACTGCCCCAACTCCCCCCACACAGGTGTGTGAGTCCCAGACAGGAGATGAGGTCAGAGTGTGTGGACCTGGTCGTCTGCAGTCAGAAAGATGGAGGTGTATGTGGGTCAGTACTAGTCTAAATGTGGCCAACCAGGCTGCTGACATTCTAAACCACTAAGACTGGAAAATAGGCCATTAGAGTCACACTTAGAGAGACTCACAGACTCATACCTATTTCCACTCTCTGGAGAATGTTTGATATGGTTTGGATGAGGCTTGGTTACAAACATTATCCAGAAAAATTGTCCAACAGTCAGCAATCAAGCTGGGCATTTTGAAAATCTAGGTCATTCACTGTTTCATACTGTAGCAATGAATTCACACACAGTCACACTGTCAAAAGTGATACTTTACCTCATTGGAGAGATCGCTTCACAGTCGTCCAATAAAGTTGATTGATGTGAGGAGGGTCTCTCTACAGGAAGGGGTGTCGAGGGCACACATAACTTCCCAGGGTTTTTTATGTGCGGTCAGATCTCACATGTGAAGTAGATCAGCCCAACACAAACCTTCCTCCACTCTCTTTACAACCTGACCCTCTCTCACCTCTCCACTCACCCCTTCCAAGAAACACTGTTAACAGATACAAAGTTCTTGCTTTTGAAACCAGACCCTAATGTTCAGATTGAATACTGTTTTACTGTATAACATTGGTTATTTTTCCATTCAATCCAATTGATTTCACTCTCTCTTTTCTAGATATTAGAGTTAACAGCTGACTCCCCTCCGGTTGTAATATGTAGTTTTCATGCAGTTCTCCCTCTAACTATTCACCAGAGAACGGAACTTTAGTGTGTGTGAACTAGGGGGTGTTTTATTAAGTAGATATTGATTGTGATTTGATTAAACTCTCACTAATTTGCTGCAAACCAGAGAGACATTTAATCAAATAAAAATCAATAGCATCTTAAGAGCTGTGGTCCATCCCAGAAACCAGAAACAGAAAAACACTGTGTGTGTTAATGTGTTATGAATTACAGGTTAGGGCCAGACAATATGGTAATGCTTGCGAGGACAATAGAGAGAGAGAGAGAGAGAGAGGGAGAGAGAGAGAGAGAGAGAGAGAGAGAGAGAGAGAGAGAGAGAGACAGAGAGACAGACAGAGAGCAGAAAAAGGAGGGAGAGGGGCACAGAACATGGGGAGGGATAGATATATGGAAGGTGAGATAAAGGGACAGAGAGATGGAGGAATGCATGTGTGACTGAGAGAGGGAAAGAGAGAAAGAGTGAGAGGAAGAGATTGAGTGAGAGAGAGGGAGAGTGAGAGAGAGGGAGAAAGAAAGAGAGAGAAAAGGGAGGGAGAGAAAGGAGGGGAGAGAGAGAGAGAGAGAGAGAGAGAGAGAGAGAGAGAGGGAGAGAGAGAGAGAGAGAGAGAGAGGGAGGGAGGGAGGGAGGGAGGGAGGGAGGGAGGGAGGGAGGGAGGGAGGGAGGGGGGGAGGTGTTCTCAGATTGTGTCACTCCTACACGGTGCTCCAGGATGGATTTGTGTTCAATGGGGAACAATTGGCCTTGGTGTTTCAATTCCCATATGAGGAATTTACAACGAGGAGAGAAAATACTGGGAGCGGAGCGAGAGAAGAACATTCATCCCGCACAATGGATCTCAATGGGTTTATTCCTGCTGCTGCTTTTCCCTCCAGACGTGCAGGTTGTTCATTTACAGTCTTCCCTGGATATACTGAACTGTATGCTGGATAATGTGTTCAATAATATGATGAGATGTACTTCCCTGCACACAGACCCCCACACCAACCTTTCACCACAGACACACTCTTTGTTAGTGGGAGGATCTGGTATCTTCAAACCTAATCCATGCTGTTTACAATTTAGATCTGAATATGGAAATCTTAAAGAGTTTAAATAAATGTTATTTACAAATAATGCATCGCTGTATATAATCAGGCTCACATCTGAAACAAAAAATGCTAGTTATTCAATTAAATCGATTAAGCAAATATGATGACCTACAGAAACTATGCAATACAAGTTTCACTGGCTGAGATCTGTTTTGAGAGGAATTGTGTTGTAAGTGTGTGTGCGCACGCGTGTATGTGTGTGTGTGTGTGTGTGTGTGTGTGTGTGGTGTGTGTGGTGTTGACCATATGTTCCAGACAAACATGAACAGGCCCCTCTGGCTCTAGACAGAACCTAATCCAGCACACTGATGTCATCACATTAAACTATATTCACATTCACACAGAAATAAACACACACACACTGCAGAGTCATGTAACACTGTTGAGTATAGTCTAGTAACACTTTCTAGTACAGTAACATTAGCATTTATCTATCACCTGTCATCTTCATTCAGGACACAGATAGTGTCTATACTGTGAGATCAACAACATTCACTGCAGTTTTCAATCTACATCAAATTCAAAAGCAAGGGCGTGTTACTGTATATTTAAGTTATTAGTATTTTAAGTAACACTTTCTAGTACAGTAACATTAGCATTTATCTATCACCTGTCATCTTCATTCAGGACACAGATAGTGTCTATACTGTGAGATCAACAACATTCACTGCAGTTTTCAATCTACATCAAATTCAAAAGCAAGGGCGTGTTTACTGTATATTTAAGTTATTAGTATTTTAAGTTTCCTTTTGATTATCAACACTATGCAACCACACTTCAAAAATGAGACACTTTGGGCCATAGATTTTCAGCTTGGGGGATTTAGTAATTGCAATAAACTCACCAAAGCCCCAATTGGTCAAATGTGTTCTATGGCGTCTCGTTGTAACCCCTAGTAACCTGCGAGTCATCAGGTCAGCGTCTACGTTAGATGTCAATTAGACCTCCACCATACATCCTGATCCCAACACATTCATCTTCATCCCTCTCAGTCCCAGCCCTGACCCCCTGTAGGCCCCTGCAGACACACACACACACACACAGATAAACACACAAACTCATGGATGTGCCATGCACTCTCTATCTATCTATCTATCTATCTATCTATATATATCTATCCATAGCCCATGCTAAAGTATGTACTATGTCAGTACAATACCTATTACAGTAAAGGCATACCTTCAATTTAATTATTTACTTAGACTGTAATTCAATATTTTCTTAAAAGGAAGTGCTTATTTAAGCTTTCCCTAATTAAGAAATGCATATTATTGTAAAGGAGACCTAACCAGTGGTAACATATTGCCATGCAGACTTGCTTCTCCATCTGGCCAAATGGCTATTATGGTTCATTGTCTAAAAATAGGGATGAAGACAAATTGTTATCATTTGCGAAAGCCCATGACAATAATGATGAATGAACACGTTTTCTCTTTCTGGTATGCCCTCTCTGAAATCATAGCTTAAGGCTCTCTAGCTTAAGGCTCTCTAGTCTGTCCCGCTCTCACTCTTCCATTCTCTCTCTCTCTTTCTCTCTCTCTCTCTCTCTCTCTCTCTCTCTCTCTCCTCTCTCCTCTCTCTCTCTCTCTCTCTCTCTCTCTCTCTCTCTCTCTCTCTCTCTCTCTCTCCCTCTCTCTCTCTCTCTCTCTCTCTCTCTCTCTGCCCCTTTCTCCCTCCCCTCTCCAGCCGTCCCTCCCAGTGTGTTAAACAGTCCTCCAGTAGTGACCTCAGCAGGCCAGGCCCCTCACAACATGCCCGGTGTGTTCCTGTGTGAACCTGCCCGGCTTTCTAATCTAGCAGACAACAGCGTCTGATGCAGTGATTGATTAGTAATTTGGCCTGACAATGAGAGCCCCTCCACCAGATCCAGGGCAGCCCCCACCATGACTAATGTTCCCCCTGACAGGCCCAGATAAGGGACATCCTTCACCACGCGCCCGCCTGTTTATGATAAATAACATTTTTATGGAGGGACTATGAGGGTCATTATGGTGAGAATAACACAGTATCATTACCTTCTACCTCTGCTGTTTCCTCTGGTTACATGTGCAGGCCTGCTCTGCTACGCTGGCGCAGAGCAACACTGACTGGAACGTTGGGTTTCAAAAAAAAAATCAGTTTTCAAGTTCCAGTTTAAAAAGAGAGTAGATTTAAAAGAACATCATAACCAGTCAGGTGCTTACTGCACTGTTCAGTTTCATTGTTTCTATGTACACACCTGTTTTAGTACAATCATCTTTTTTACCTCAGTAACATGACTTGTTGCCACTGGACAGGTGCATTTTAATATATTTTTCCCATTCAGGAATGAGGAAATCGAGATGAAGGATGGACTTTATATATAAGTCTGCTGCTGTAATTGATTTCTAAATAAATGTTGTCCACTCAGACAAGACTGTTGCATTTAATCAAATTAGACACATGATGTCGTGCACACCTCGCCTCAAAGAGTTGATTTTACAAATACTGTCTGTATAATAAGATGATTTAGGTGCCTAGAGATTGTACAGATGATGTTTCCAACTAGGCCTCAGACAGAGAGACAGACACATAGAGAGAGGGGGAGTGGAGGAGGGAGGGAGAGGGAGAGAGAGTGTGAGGATGAGGGGGGAGAGAAGGAAAGGGAAGGAGAGAGAGAGAAGGATGGAGAGGGCAGGGAGAGAGAGAGAGAGAGAGAGAGGAGAGAGGGAGAAAGGGGGAAGTACTGGGCATGTGTGTGAGCAGGCTGAAGGGGTTCAGAGCCAGTTCAGCTGCACCGCTTGACAAATTATTTGTGGAATTGTTGCATTCACAGTCACTTAAATAGGAATCTGTCAGAGTCTGCCTGCTCTGTCGACTAGAACCCAGCAGTCTGCACATTGTCCCCACACACACTGCTCCACACACACCACCCCAAACACACACGACTACACACACACTGCTCCATACACACCACCCCAAACACACACGACTACACACACACTGCTCCATACACACACGGCTCCAGACACACACGACTACACACACAACACACCCTCCCCCCACTCCAGCTCCCTGCACAGCTATGATGGATTGAACCTAATGCAAATTTACAACCATTTTATATGTCGATGCCTCCCCTGCTCGACCAGGAACATAGCTCAACATCACGCTTCAAGATGTCCGCCTCGGAACAGCCTGCATCATCGGCCCCCTCTCAATCTCTGCTTTCACAAATCTCAGCAGAATAAAGATTAATGCCCAGGTCTTTGGCTGGGTTACCTTCGTGGAAAAGAGATGCTTTTAATATCATCTTGTTGTCTGTCTTGTTGTTTGTTTGTTGTGTCCCCCTCCCAACCTCTGAGTCAAAAAAAGCCATTTTGAGTAAATTTGGGTATTTCTGTTTTATTGTTCTGAAGGGCCGTCTCACTGGCAATAATCGGAGGAAAAATTATTGGAAGACCTCACTTGCTTTTGTTGCAGTTTAGTTTTTTCTGCATAGAAATGTGTAGTGTTATGCTCAATCGTTTCACGTAATATCATGTGCTTGACACGTGTTTGAATGGATCAAATCCCAATGTTTATGTTTTAAAGGGGACGTGAATCAAGTCATGTTGGTCATGACCTCCGTTGCACTTTTTTTCCGAGGCAAGTAAAGGCTTTCTGAGAGATGTCTCCATACCAATACATCAACTTGTTTTGGGGAGGGGGAAAAAAGAGAGAAGAGAAAAGAGAAGAAAGGAGAGAAGCCAGTTTTTCACCCTATCAGCTTGGAAAGGCAATGTTGTGCCCTTGTAATTGAGCAGGTATCTCATCTATCAACAGTGCCACCCTGGATAATAAATATAGAGCACAGGCGCTCCCCTGAGATGTATACTGGAGGGGGGGCAGGGGGGTCGCGGGGGGGGGGGGGGGGGGGGGGGGTTGAGGAGGGGGAGAATGTGGGGGGCAGGTGCCTTTCACCAAGCTGGCCCCAGTGCATCAGAGGTGAAGCTGATTGTATGATCCAACGAGTGTACAGGTGAAACGGCTGTGCTGGAAAGGTTGAGCTGGTTCTTCATCCAGCCCTATGTCAGCTCACAGGTTAATCAACAGATACAGCTGAGGGCCCCTGGCTGGTGAGACAACAGGAAGCAGATCTGGACTGGCTGTGTGGCACCATGTGACACTGCTTGTGTTCAGATAGAGCTGGACTGTCTGGCTGTGTGTACGTCCAGCCTGTTCTCCTTACTTCTGCATGCATGGAAAATGCATGCACTTGTAATGAACGTTTGCAATGCCTTGCCTTACCCTGTCACACTGAGAGCAGTCATGACGTGTTTACTGCATACGGGTAAAAGTAAAAACTGTGAGTGTTCTAACTGTCTACTCTGTGTGTGTGTGTGTGTGTGTGTGTGTGTTTATATGGGTGGATGTGTGGAGCAGCTGTCCTCGATCATGTTGTTAGCATGTCAGGGCCTTCATTAGCAGCATTAGGCTAATTAGCATGGGCCCAGCTCGCTATAGTGACATGCGTGTGGGGAGTAAAAAACGTGCCTCCCGTCACACGTGTCACGGTTACAGACACCATGAGTACCCTGACAGGCATCACCACGCCAACGTCCGTCGGCCGTCGCTGACGAAGAGACGCTCATGACAGAAAGAAAGCTACCAAGACGCTGCCTCTCGATGCCTGCCGTTAATTGGACCCTCCAGATATTTCTACGGTTGAGAATGTTTGTACGGGAGGACTGTACATTGGGAAGTATTGTATTTGCTGCCGACAGTGTTGACAAACTAGACAGAAACCCTCCTCCTCAGAACCTGGCAGGAGAATCACTTTCACTGTAAATGTGGGAGCCCACTGAATATATGTAGTGGGGAGGGTGGGGGAGGGGGTGGGGGAGTGAAGGAGAGGGGGATGAAACAGAAATCAGATTTAGACGCTCTGCTGCTCTCACTCCAAAATATTTGTCAGGACTTAACTTCTTCCTTTCAGTTTCTCACCCAAAATATTAATTTATTAAATTTCCTCTCCATTTAACGACCCCATTTGGAGAATTTGCGTTTGATCCTCACCGGGTTGGCGAGGCGTGACGAGGGCGGCGAGGAGACGGATCCGTCAGCGTGTCACATAAATATCTTATTAGCCAGCGATCTTATCATCATAAAGCCGCCCATTTATACAGTTAGGCATGTCATGTTGGTCAATTGCACAAAAACCCAACCGCATGCAATATTAAACCCTCAAATCTCATGCCAACTCCATTAGCTGGCCTTCTGAAGTTCGTTTTTTTTTCCCTTGACATGCCCGTGTCATAAATCCCTCGTTTTTTTTCTCTTTGCTGCTTTCTGTCTTCTCTCAGGGGAGAAGTACTGCATTTGAATTTACATGTGAAGGTAGTCAGTCACCGAAGAGAAGAAGAGAGACAGAGCGACAGAGAGAGAGAGAGAGAGAGAGAGAGAGAGAGAGAGACAGACAGACAGAGAGACAGAGAGAGAGAGAGAGAGAGAGAGAGAGAGAGAGAGAGAGAAGAGAGAGAGAGAGTATTAGGGGAGGGGAGATAAGGAGAAACTGAGAAACTAGAGGCATGTCCTCACCTTCAAAAAACCTCTGCCAATCTGTAAGATCGGCAGTGTAACTCAAACTTGGGTAAGCTATTACCAAAGTCTCTACTATAAACTATACATTACCAACTATCAAACTGACTTTCTCCAACAGTGCACCCCAGAGAGGGCGAGAGAGAGAGAGAGTAACATACAGAGATAAAGAGAGAGAAAGAGACAGAAAGAGTGGGAAAGAGAGAAAGAGAGAGGTAGACAGAGAGAAAGAGAGGGTGGGGTTGGGGAAAGAGAGGAAAAGGACACACTATCTGTATTATTATTCAGTTATCAGAGGTCTGTGGAGCAGAACTGACACGGACAGGAGCAGATTTCCTGCTTCTCACACTTCCATCTGCCACTCTACCATGCAGAGAGGGACACAGGGAGACACGCACCGGGCAGACACACACACACACTTTCACACACATACTCTCACACACGCTCAAACACTTTCTGGATAGAACCCCACTGTTTAGTTGATCAGGTGCTCACCACTAGCCAGAAGATGGCCTGCAGGTTCAGTAGATCCTTCTTCTAGAAGCTCAGTCAGGAGGTGAACCATGCCCCTGCTCCCTGGTGGTCCTGGTTGTGCGCAGTACCATGATCTGATGGACGCTGTGGACCACAAACAGAATCCTTTTTCTTCTCATCCCTACAGTCCATCCTGAAAAAACATATCATTATTGGTTTTGTTGATGTTGTTGATCATCTAAATCACTGTAGATGACTTTACACCCAATATATAGATATAAACACACACACATACACAAACATACACACACATAAACAGGCATACACACATACATAAACCAAGCACATTCATGCACAGTGGACAAAAAAGAGTGTTGCATGTGGCTGGTACCGCTGTTGACAACTAGAAAGACCATCGCAGCAAACGCCCGTATATATGGACATCAATTATTTTTTAATTGTAAAGGAGTACAGTACACTAATTAAAACTAGTATATCTTGCCATGCCAAAGGCAAAATTAATAATTAATAATTTATTAATATTCACAAGTAGCGCAGGGAATGTATTAAAATGATTTTGTGGATGTGAGGCTGATCTACCCAAGCCTCTGTGTGTGTATGCGTGTGTTTGTGTGTTCTTCCAGGCTTGTGTTTCAGCTAAATTAGCCCTGCCCTCCCTCCGTGTGCCCCAGGTTGGCCTACTCCAACCCCACAGAGCAGCAGTGTTTAGGGGTCCTGACAGAGCAAGTGGTGGGTCTCGTCTCTCTGTGAACCAGGTTGTCAGTGAGTATGTGTTTATGTGTGTGTGTGTGTGTGTGTGTGTTTGTGTGTGTATGTCAAGGCATTCAAAAGAGTAGATTAAAATATGTATGTCTAACAGTTCGCGCTACACATTTGAAATGTAAGCGAAAATGTCAAATCTACATCCAAACCTTCCTCTCAAAAGTGTAGATATATTTACTATGTAAATGGCGTGAAAGGAAATACACAATCTAGCATCATCTCATTATCTTCTTTTTCAATTTCGAATGAATATTCAAACAACAAATGATTTGTGGTTATTTAAAATTCGTAATTAAAACAATTTGCTCCGCTATATCATCCTCTAGTTTTATTGTTCAATATCTTTCATTGTCACGTTTAATGATTTATCATTCTGTCACACACACCCTCCCTCCCCCCAACACACACACACACACACACACTCAAATTGTTTCACCTCTAAATGAAAAAAATAAAAAAAATGAAAAAAGATAATGACACTGTCTTTCCTACCATTCAAAAGTGTCTGTCCTTTAAAATCAGGGGAGAGTGAGAGGGGGGTTGTTGCTGGTGGGGAGGTGTGGAGGAGGAGGGTGCGTGTGTTTAGTGTTTTTAATAAGCGTGCTCAGTACTATTGAGTTGGTTCCTTTGTTCATATGGTAAGATTAATTATGCTGTCAGACGCTCTCAAGGGCTGCTTAACAAAGATTCAGTGATATAATGGACCTTGCTGCCGCTTGGCAATCACAATCAGCTGCAGACAATTTCAAATCCTCCTTTACACACTGGCAACCCCAGCAGCCTTTTCATCAAAAAGAAAGTCATTTTTGCCCAACAGACGGCAAGGCATCGTTCACTCTCATCCAGAGATATGCATACTGTAGGTTCCACACACTCACTGTCTTGTAATCACACACGTACACACACACACACACACACACAGAAGTTGCCGGCGTTGTAACTGCTGCGTTGTGTGTCATTCCCATTCATTACTGAGGGGGGTAACGCAGAGCAGCCTGGAGACTAAGGACTTGCCTTCAAGGACAGACAAAACAAGGAAACATAATTGAACGACACACAGGATTTGAACTCTGGTATTGTCATCGACTCCCTCCGCCGCTCCCGTCCTCCCCACCTCCTCCCTCCTCCTCCATCCCTTCCTTCTCCCCTCCCATCATCTTATCCCTGCTCCATCTTTCCTTCTACCCTCCTCCTTTCTCTCCCTCCCTCTCCTCCTCCCTCCCTCACTCCCTCCCTCTCTGCCTAGACACCCCAGTATTAAACAGAGGTTAATTTTGCATCTGAGATTGAAGATGTCTCCGCAGTATCAGTGTGAGGTGCAGAGATGACATGTTTGTTTGTCACACTCACTGTAGTGTATACGACAGAGATTGACCGATACTGTGGCATGGTTCACTGCACTGCTCAAAATACAATATCTTGTCAGGCAGGATTGTAAGAATATACACAGACATCAGCCACACAGATTTATACATCTTAAATAAATAAAATGTAATGAAATATATACTTTCCAGGAGGTAAAAGCCAGATCAATCCCAGATCTCCTCTAGTATAAATCGGCATCTTACTGGATAATAGATGATCATTGCAGCCATATAGGTAAGAAGGAAGGCAGACATTTCTGCATCCAAATGGAGATTGGGTCAGATAAACAGAAGACAACAGGCTTTAATCACGTCTTTCTAATTAGCAGCTGTCCTGTCCCAGACTGGGGAGAGAGTTAAGGCTAATCTCTTTTTAAGACAGAATGTCTTACACAACATGACGCAACAACAAGCAGACTTAGAGATGCTGGTTTGAACTGGCCGGAGACTGACGAAATGCCTTTTTTGTTGTAACTTAACTTCACACGTATTTTAAAGTAAAAAAAAAAACATAGGACAAAAAAAAAGACTAAATATAATTAGAGATACGTTGATGTCAGCTGAGTCTTAAATAGAGGTTACCATACACATAGTCCATGATCAAGTCAAATGTGAGTCTTGAGAGATGCTGCGGGTTGTGATAGGAGCCTCAGAGACACAGAGTGGGCCTGATGCTGCCATAATCATGATGAATGGGAGCAGGAACCCACGTCACCAGCCCCTCCACACTTGATGAATGGTTTAATATACTCTTATTTAGCCAAAAAGAGAACAATGATAGATTTTCTGAGATGCAGTAATAATCCACATAATATGCATTTCAAGTTTATTAGGTGGATGTATTTTTTTCCTTCTTTTTTGTTATATATATATATATATATGTATATATACAAACCTAATTAACTGGTCAATTTACAAATAACTCACACACTTATGTTAACCAGTTAACAATGCCATGTGATAGTATGACACATTAGCTTAAGGATAATTTCAGGATGAATATTATGCAGATAAAAAAGCGTCCAAAACATACAGCATTGTATTAATATTTTGCATTGTTATACATTTTGTCCTCCACAGAAAAAAGGCATACTTAAACTATATGACACAAAGGTGATATAAATGTCTATAAAAATCGCTGGTAAAAACAGTCAGTTCATAAAGCATTAATAAGTGTCTGTAAGACACTTCTAAGTGTCTGGAGTGTCAGGACACAGCTATAAAAGGAAGCGCACTGCCATGCAGAGCATACATGACACCACCCCTCCACACACAGCTCCATTCTTTACGGCTCTGGCCAATGGCGACACACCTGTAAGAGATATTTGCAGCATGTAAGACATAACATCAGTAAATTCACACATAATGGGACTTTTATGAAATTGCTGTGATTCATAAAATCCCAGCGAGTGCAGATGAAGTAAGAGCTCCCAGCAAGACCAGAGGCGGGAGGAGAAGTGAGGGAGTTGAAGAAGGGAAGCTTGACAGTGCAGGACACAATCAATTGTTCCATAAAACAGACAGTTAATATGATAGAAAAAAAAGCAATAGCCTTGGTATATTAAGTGGCATGTGTTGTTTTTTCTTAGCATGTTTTTTGTAGTGTGTTCCTCCTTAGTTTGTGTTTTAGGAGTATACTATCTTGGGTATGACTTTAAGTCAACATGGATTCAGCACGACAACACGTGAACAGACAGGGGAGAAGAAGACAGAGGGGTAGAGTTGAAAGACAAAGAGATGGACTTAGAAAAGAGAGAGGAGGGGAGATGGACATAGAAAAGAGAGAGGAGGGGAGATAACTTAGAAAAGAGAGATGAGGGGAGATGGAGTTAGAAGAGAGAGAGGAGGGGAGATGGACTTAGAAAAGAGAGATGAGGGGAGATGGAGTTAGAAGAGAGAGAGGAGGGGAGATGGAGTTATAAGAGAGAGAGGAGGGAGATGGAGTTAGAAGAGAGAGAGGAGGGGAGATGGACTTAGAAAAGAGAGATGAGGGGAGATGGAGTTAGAAGAGAGAGAGGAGGGGAGATGGAGTTAGAAGAGAGAGAGGAGGGGAGATGGAGTTAGAAGAGAGAGAGGAGGGGAGATGGAGTTAGAAGAGAGAGAGGAGGGGAGATGGAGTTAGAAAATAGAGATGAGGGGAGATGGAGTTAGAAGAGAGAGAGGAGGGGAGATGGAGTTAGAAGAGAGAGAGGAAGGGAGATGGAGTTAGAAAAGAGAGAGGAGGGGAGATGGAGTTAGAAAAGAGAGAGGAGGGGAGATGGAATGAGAAGAGAGAGAGAGACGGAGTTGGTTGAGGATTCTATCCAAGTGTTTTTAAAGCCATGTGATCTGTCTTTAATTACTAAGACAAAGACCTCTATTAGACCTCTGCTTTTCTCACTTTCTTTATT
This sequence comes from Osmerus mordax, assembly GCF_038355195.1. Lineage (NCBI taxonomy): Eukaryota > Metazoa > Chordata > Actinopteri > Osmeriformes > Osmeridae > Osmerus > Osmerus mordax. Next base: position 5,837,355 of record NC_090062.1, on the reverse strand, counting down.
TTACTCTCATAATGAGAGTTCCTGTTTTGTCTTCCTACCATGTGTCTGTATTTGTGTCACATGCATTTTTTCATGTAAATTACAGTAGGATTTAAAAACTTTAAATGGTCTGCCACGATCCATGGGTTGGATAGAATTAATTGCGTCTGTGACAGATGATGTCAGCCGGTGCTGACGTTAGGTCATTAAGTGCTGCATACGGCGTAATGAGGTAGACATGGCCGCTCACGATTGGAGGAGTGTTGTTTACAGAGCTGCAGAGGTTGCCTGGTGCTATTTGCTCTGCTCTGAAAGAGAGAAACCTTCCTGTCTCCAAGATGAGAAGGAGAAGGAGGGAGGGAGGGATGCAGAAAGACAGGAAATGAGGAAGAGAAGGAGAGAGAGACAGAGGAAGTGAGGGAGAGAGGCGAGACATAGAGGGAGGGAAATGGAGACAGAGAGGAAAGGAGCGAGAGACGAAGATAAAGAGAGAGAGAAAGAGGGATGAAGAGAGATTAGGATGGAGGGAAGGTGACGAAAGAGGGGAAGAAAAAAAGCAGGAAACACTGCTCTTTTCCTTCAACAACACAGCCCCAGCTGTCTGGGCTGGAATGGCAGTGGATGTGACAGTTTTAAAAAGTCTAAACATGTAAATCAAAAATAGTTTGGGCCTTAATGGATCTGTTATAGCACATCTATCCCAGACAACCCTGTCCAACGCCACAGCAAGCGGCAGTCCTGTCGCCGGGATGATGTTTACAATAATGGAGAGAGGCAGTTCAATCTCTCCAAACACGGTAGGGCCCACAAAGCCACCTCCTCTCAGCCCTTCGCCACATTTGAAAAGAGATGAGGTTGAAAACAGCACTAACTCTGCGTACGAGGCTGCGGGAGAGAGAGAGAGAGAAAGAAAGAGAGGCACTTCACAGATGTACATCAGATACCATTTCACCTTGGCAGGGCGCTTGTCAAAATCAAGAAATATCACACGTGTGTTTTTTTTCTCTCTCTCTCTCTCCTTCTCTCCCCTCTGTGTAACTGTGTTTGTACCCTCAGGGTGTCACACACACCCCCCCCCCCCACACACACACACACTTATGTTAGGGCCAAATATTCTCTTCCTACTTGCTGACAGTAGATAGAGTGAGGTCCACACACCTACCGCACACAGCTGTGACCTGAGGGAACAGTTTAGAGAAGAGAGATGCATTTGCAGTGGCAGCTTTTTTTCATTTGTTATTTGTTTGTCCTTGCATTGGCACATGTTATAAACGGAACTACTAGAGTAATGTAAGTTGACATCATATTCACTGAACACAAGCCTGTCAGAATCTCTTTCTTGCTTCTCTGACGACATGGAATGGATGGGTATAGAAAGTGGGAAAGACTGAAGATCAAGATGTCCCAGGTTGAAATTCCGAGTGAGAGGTGCCTCAGCATCCCAAGGTTGAATTGTAACCGATAAAACTTGATAGTGTTTTTTTTTAAAACAGTACTTTCCTCAAACAAAGACACACAACCACACGCATACGTACTCATAGATAAATACTAAATGACTAGACGGTTCTTATAAAATATGTGTGAATCACAGAAATCAAAACAAAACAACCAATGTTAGTTTCCCTGTGTACAGAGAGCAGGGAATGTGTTAACATGTGCTTGATAAGAGCTTAACGAGCTGTTGTATTTCCTTCTCTATTCAAAGAAAAGTCCAAGCAGTATAGTAGAATGGACGTGAAGTATGTTACTGCACCAGAGGAAGTCTTCAATAGGAGACTACGGGACAGGGATAATGATGTGGCCTGGTGACCTTTCATGTGAACCAGGAGAAATATACTCACCGAGTCGTGTGGCCACAATTGCTAGGGGACAGGTTGAGGAAGGTCAAGTGCCCCATGTGTGGGTGTCATGTGTTGTGTGTGAGTACATGTGGGGACTGGTCTGAGCTAGACTGTATTAGATTGCAAAACCACCACTCTGCCCACTTACAATCTTAACCCCCACCCCACCTCTAGGCTTCCAAGAATTCCTATTATTTACAATTGCAGGACTGTCCCTGAACCCCCTGACCCATGACCCTCAACACTATCACTGCAGCGTATGCAGCCTAGTGACCTTCCTCTTCGCTCGAAACCCTGGCAAAAAAAGACAAATAAAAAACCAAGATGGAGGAGAAGCAGGAAGAATAACATTAGAAATCACATCAGTGGGCTAAAACCTGTGGAGAACCCAGCAGTGTGGGCTGTGGGCTGGAGGGCTGTGATCTGTGATCCTCAGATGGAGGCTGGGAGGTGAGAAGTGAGAATCTGTGAAGTTCATTTCATAAAAAAAGTGGATGGTGATTCTGCTGACGAGTAGGAGGATGAAAAAGGTTAATTGGGCTATTATATCCTGCTGTAGTTTTTGAGGGATTTATAGATGTCCGGACTTTTTCTCTTTCTCCCTCGCTTCTTCTCTCTCTCTCTCTCTCTCTCTCTCTCTCTCTCTCTCTCTCTGTCTTTCTCTATAGACCGCTCTCTTTCTCATCACAACTTTTGTTCTACAAAAAAAAGACCTAGAAACTAAATTGTCTGCCTCCTTAACATATGCATATTGACTGGAGCCATATGTGTCATCTGTATAATGGATTGATACACAAGAAACCGTGCTACTCTCCCTCATTTACCAGGAGAGTGGCATAAATGTCAGACAAGTAAAGTTACATTTCAAAAGGAATCGTTTGTCCATAACCTTGAGTTGACCCAATGCTCCATCTGATATAATTAGTTTTAATGGTCCTGTGGTTATCAGTGGCACCACAATGAGCCGATCAATACTGCCGTAATCCATCAACAGGAAGTAGTGGAGTTACATAGAACCAATGGTAAACAAACACATTGAGGACCCATTATAAATATTGGACGAGGAGGAGGACTACTGAATTTGTCCATCCATTCACTATCCAGGTTGTGCACCACAGGAGCATGCAGTATGTAATGTCAGTCCCTCTGTGCTAATTAGACAGCCATCATATTGCTCAGAGCAAAAGACTCAGAGTCCATAGTGACAAGATGTAATGAGCGTGATGGCAAACAAGCATGATGACAGCTCCGATGTAAACAAACAAACAAACAATCTCTTCCGTCAGTTTGAAAAACCTTTGCCCTTGGCATGCTCGCACCCGGAAAATATGCACGTAGACCCGTACAAATGCTTACAATGACACACATTTACAATCACATACATGCGCCCACACACGTGCTTTTGCCACCAAACACACACACACACTCATGAGAACTCACGTGTGTGCGCTCTCGCTCTCGCACACAAACACGCCCACACACATGCACACATACATAGTCCTTCTGTTAGTGAGAGGAGGGAAGAGAGTAGAGGAAGGCATGTTGGTTTCACACCAGAGAGTGGCCCCTTGATTACAGACCACTCATTTGTTATGCTCCCTGGCAAATCAGTGGCCATTCACATGACAAATACAGTGGTAAAAAAATGAACAGCTGTCACTGTGTGATGTGTTAATTTCCTGACAGCCTGAGCAGTGAAACCAATTACTGATTTAAGGGCAGGGAGAGAGAGCCCCTCAGCACAGCCTCATTAAACTGCTTCAAGACTAAAAGGATAAAAGCAAAACAAGGAGAGAAGAGGAGAAGAGGGGAGTGCAGGGAGGGGGAAGCAGGTGGAGGAGAACGTCATGAGCAGGACAAGTTTCTCATTCTCTCTTTCTCTCTCTTTCTGTCTGTCTGTCTCTTTTCTCGCTGTCCCTCACAGAGCACACAGTCTCTATGAATGACACACCTCCTCTGACTGTGGTTCAGAGGTCCTGCCCTCATCCTCCCCTTGACAGGCTCTCTCCCTCTCTTCTACTCATCCTTCTCCTTCATCTGGGACTTCCCTCACTCCTCTCCCTCCTTCTCTCCTTGCATCCTCTCCCCGTTCTCCTTTCTTCACCTCTCCTCTCTGCCCTCTCGCCCTGTCCCTGCTCTGCCTAATCGGCTGATGACGCCTCTGGTGCCAGTGACTCTATATTACAACCACAGAGAAAGAGAGAGGAAGTGCGACAGAGGGAGAGAAAGACAGAAAGATGAACGTTTGAGAGTCTTGAGTACGAATGTCAAAAGATGTGATTTTAACCCAGGTGCCTTCTGCCTCCAACCCCCATTATCTTGGTAAACTGAAGTCTCGACAGAACCTCAGAGAACAGTGGATCTAAGCCCCTGGTCTGCAGGTTTCATAACTGGCTGGCCACTCTTTATGTTTCAATAAAACGGAGGCCTAGCGAAGTTCTGACTGTACTACAGAAGCTCCATGATTTTTAGAGCTAAAACAAAACATGAGCATCAGCATCTGCAGGTCTGGAGATCACATTACTGAGAAGCAGATGTACTGTATAAGACTTGGGTGACAGGTTATTTTCACAGAACAGGATTAATCATTATAATTGATCATTGTTACTTGTCTGTGGTGTAAAGAATCCTAAAAACTGAGGGGGAGTATGGGGGCTGCTTTGTTTAGAAAAAGATAATTATTTTTAATTTCTTTACATCAAACACGCTGAATCTCCCTGCGGATGTCCTTGGCTTCGTATTCTGCACAGTCTGGGTTTTTCAAATGTATTTATACTGGCAAAAATAAACATATTATTTTCGATAAATTGATGAAAGAGATGAAAATACTTAAAAGGAGAGTAGAAAAAGTTTTTTGATCAGAGGGTTTCACTCTCATCTCAATGTTCAACAACATTTTCTCTCAAACGATCATATAAGAAAATATCATTCAATCTGGAGATCTTCAATTTGACTGCTAAACACGTTTAAGAACATTCTTACAATTGTTGGTAATTACCGACAACAGACCACCAATTACGAATCAAATTTAATTTTGTATAATTCTGACGACAGCTATCAGAATGTGTGACTTCTTATTCCCTGGTATCAAAATATGGGACCTCTTGTTCCCAGGTATCAAAATATGTGACCTCTTGTGCCCAGATCCAGATGTTGACAAGATCAGTGATCGTCTTAAGGTCATACATGGCAAGGCCAGAAAAGTCAGAGATAGTTTGGTTGGTTTGTCAGACATTGTCTGCCATGTAACAGGGACGTCACATTTACAAGCATATTCTTGATGATACGACCTTCACAATGACCCAGTAGTTACTTGTGTCCTCAGACTGTAACAGTACACTGGGTTAGAACATGAGCTCTGTTGATCTACCTTCATGGTGTCTTCCTCCACCATCTCCTCCAGCTTCCTGAGGCCTCTGCACCCAGGAGCGTGGTGAGGATGGCTCCTGTTCCAGCAGAGGAGGAGGACAAGTGGGGAGAGATGCTGGTATTGACTGGTGCCTCTCAGGGTTTCTGCATGGCTGCTTCTCTGATCATGCTATTGACATGGAGCCCCTAGCTGCCCTGGCTGGACCAGAGATGTTGGATCTTGATTAATTGAGGGTTGGAATGGAGCGAACCCTGCTATGGATATCGTATACACATGTTGTTTAGTTGCTGAAACAGTGCTCCTTGCAGACAGAAGCTATTCTGACTCAAGCTGGTGTTACCGAGCCCTTGTTGTGGTGGTTGTGGTGGTGACTGGAGGTCACATGAGATCCAGGATCACTCTCTATTGGACCATTGAGGAAAGATGCCACACATGAATACCGCAAGTTGGACTTAACGTGACTGACACAAACCCAACTGAACCCCAGACCATTATCTCAGATTCGTCTCAGCATTTGGCTACGAAAATGTACGTGAGGGCATGTATGTATGTGTGTGTGTTCTAAGCGGGGTGTGGGTGTGTAATGCATGCAGCGGTGCAGTTGCGCGCGGGACGCTAGACAGGCCGATCACGCTGTGATTTATGAGGCTGACCGCTGCCTGCATCTCTCAGGCTAATGGCACATACACTAAAGCCATTGATTTGTATGAGTGGCCTCCGTTCTTCATCTATCACAATTTAATGTAAGAGTTTAATGTAAGAGTTTGCAATGCAGAGGTAGAGGTGGTGGAAGAGAGGAGGAGAGGAGAATGCAGGAGGAGGGAGCGGGAGAGAGGAAGTGAGGGAAGAGTATATGCTATAGAGCAAGGTGTGAGGAAGAGGGGGTGATGGGAAGAGAGGGGATAAGGAGCACAACAGAAGGAGAGCAGATAAGGAGGAGAACAGGAGGAGGAGGGAAAATAAGAAGGAGGACAGGGGAGGAGAGGGGCCTCCGATTCGTGGAACCAACCGATTCATGAGTCATTTGTTCCTTCTTTAATGTCTCCTCTCCCATGTTTATGTAAATGCCTATGGAAGCAGGACACTGTGTTCAATAAAGCAGATAATAGCAGCAAGCAGGGGAGCACTAAGGCTTTACTTCTGCTCCACCACAGAGACAAGGAGACGAGGAAGGAAGAAAGCCATTCAAAATGGAGGCGTCTCGTAAGGATGTTTTATTTGTATTTTTGTTAAACACACTTGTTCTATGATAATGGATGAACAGTCATAGATAAATGCTTTGAACAGATGGAACTGGTTATGAATTTGCGATGATGAGAAGATAGCAGTAGACTAGGTTGTATGGAGATGACATCAATCAAAATATAGTGCAGTCATAAGAAAAGACGGAAAGATGGATAGATAAATTCTGGACTTTTAGACTCTTTCTATCTATGTCTGTCTTTTTCTGTCTCTCTTCTATCTTTCTCTCTGTGTCCATCACACACACACACACACACACACACACACACACACACACACAGCCTATCCAATGCTGCTTATCCTGTTCCTGTGTGTCCTGTGTGCCTCCACTCACTTCCCTTTCTCACAGGAAGTGCTGAGTTTTGACCCGGCTGGTTTTAAATCAGCCTGAGCACAGGAAGGAGCCCTCCAGGAGGGGAACAAGATGGATGTTCTTGGGGGGAGATATCTCATCACTTTTAAACATGACGGTGCAACTTCTAAAAGTAGGATTTGACTGAAGCCGGACCAGTGCAAGACTGCAAATCATCGACAGAGATAAACCTCATATTTAATCACAAAGTTGAAGTGCAGTTTTTAACTTTGAAAAAGCATTCACTGCATCCTTTCTGAGGGGATCCATATAATGTTATTTGAATTCTAGAAATGGTAACTTTAGACATATTGAGTAAAAATATTTAACCAAATGAGTTGAAACTCAATGGTCGTTTATCAATCTTTTCTTAGCTTTTTTTGTTCTTGTGAACTCGTTTGGCGTCATCTTTCATGGTCAAGTATTGTTCCAATTTCAAAACATGCAGTTGAACAAAAACGCTTAAAATGCCCGGTTGTGTTCTTGATCCGCCCCTTTTATCGAGGATGCATGGGTTGGTGACTTGGCCTGTGGCAACGCATCTGGTATTCCAGAAGTCATTGCATTGCATTCTTCGTCCCTTCTCATCTACAACGTTCTTCTCAAGAACACACGTACATTCTTGCCATTCTTCGCATTGATAAACAGCCAGTACAACAAAAGGACCCAGATCTTGACCAGTAGCACCACTATCATAATTTGCTGTGTCAGTACTTCTAATCATCCTCATTAAAGCACAACAAAAACAGCAACAACATCCATTACACAGAGGGGCTTTGAGGTGCAGGACCCCTCTCTGTCTCTCTGGCGGCCAGGTTGTGCTCCACCATCAGCCACCTAATCAGCTAATGATGGCAGGAGATGGGCACGATCACCATGTGTAAATCCAGCCTGCAGCTCTGTCTCCCTTTTACTGCCTGCTCTCTCCTCTCCTCCACCCTCATCAGCAAATGAAATGCATCTCATCCGGTCACCTCCGCCAAAGCCTCACACACACGCGTTCACACAAACACACACATTTCTAAGACTCAAAACACAAATGTGGGTTATCTATTAGTGTTGCAATGACGCACTCACCATGTGCTTAGCTAGCTGTGGTATGGACCGTTTAGGAAAGCTGTAGTATGTGCAGTTTAGGGCCTGCTATAGTATGGACAGTAGGGCTAGCTGTAGTAGAGTTGGTGTGGCAGACAGGTGGACCTCCAGTGATCCAGACCCTCCGAGCCCTCTTCAGAACCCTGGCTTCCACATGGCTACAGATGTGGAGGTGACTCATACAACAGGACGCTATCTAATTAGAGAAGATCCAAACAATGCTGTCAGTTATCTTAATCAGAACCACGGGGTCGTTACAGGGAAACAATAACAAGGTCAGGAAGAGGAAGAGAATGGTCACCTGGTTCGGGTGGTGGTGGTGGTGGTGGTGGTGGTGGTGGGGGAGCTGATGTTACGTAAACTCATCTTTTTCGCATCAAATGATGTCACCTGGGACAGACACACAACTTGTTTCAACTCTAATTCAAAGTTTCTGTTGCAGTTAAACTAGGAATATGTATTCTGATTCGCAGTGCTGCCTGTCTTTCACAGGAATTTGTGGAGGCCATTCGTTTGAGGGAGAGAAAAAAGTTTTGGCGAGTGAACTTTGAAAGTTCTGAAGCGCATGTTTACCAGTGGGGTGAAGATGTCCTCAATTAAATGGGAAAACCCTGCAGCCAGACCAGGCCTCATTGAGAACAGGAGAAGAGGAGGAGCAGGAGGAGAAAGAGGAGAAAGAGAAGGAGAGGATGAGAGAACATGAGGACAAGAGGGAGAGAAAGAGGAGGAGAACGAGGAGAAGGGAGAGAGAAGAGGAACACGCAAGGAGGAGGAGGAGGAGGGAGGAGGGGGGAGGAGGGGGGTTGAACAGAGGCTGTTTGTGATTGCCAAACCCTTCAAACCCTCGTCTCCGGGGATGATAACGAGCTGTCACACTGTTAAACGGTCAGGTTTAAAACCGGGAGAACATTTGTCATTTAAGCGGCTCTCCGGTCTGGGCGTCTGTCAGCGGGTGCTCGACTCAGGGAGACGGATCCAATTACAGCACCAGGACATCTCTAACAAGGTAGGGGAGGGGAAGGCTTCCTGGACAAACAACGGCAGCAAGGCCGTAATGAGAGGCCCTCGTTTGAGTGATTCAAGTGGCTCTCTGAGGCCCCCGCCATTGATTCTAAGGCAAACTATCAGAAATAATGTTACTTAGCTTGCTTTTCTCCTCTGTTTTAAGCTTTCTCTCTTTTTCACTCAAACACAACACACACACAAACACACACACACAAACACACACCCAGACACTGACAGGGAATTAAAAGAAATGAGATGTGCCCTCTCCTTAGATGAGAAAAGTTTGGTCTTGGTTTCTTAGTCGCACATACACACATGTACATACTTTAGATAGACTGTAAACACACACGTTTGCCCACACTCAAACATGAACACGTTCTCAAGCACACACCCTCATCCGGTTATACACACACAGACACACACACACACACCCTACTCAAACTTTAGAGTGGGTGATTATTAATCATGCCTTGTCAATACAAATGATACTGGCAAAGAAAACACCGCAGTAGCACAACAGGATGGCTTAAAAAACTTTCACGAGAGGCTCGTTTTGTCTTGTTCCCTTGGCTGGCTAACCAAGGCGTGGACTGTCAATGTGTGCCTGGGATCAATGCTCCACGGCCCTGTGGATCCCATTGATTTCACAACTCCCAGATATCAGAGTGGCTCTTCATCAACAGAAGCACTTTGTCCTTCCCAAATAATCAGATCGAAGGCCTTCTCCCCTGAGAGAACACTGGTGGCTAGAAGCATGAGTCTGCTCTCTCTTTCCCTCTCCTTACATGTTCTTTCTGGATTGTTCCATCCATCTCAGTTCTCTCTTTTCTCCATGTCTCACTCTCTTTGTTTCTCTTTCTCTCCACCTTAGTTCTCACTCTCGCTTTCTCTCTGTCTCCTTCTACCTCTCTCTTCCTCTGTCTCCCTCTCTCTAGGCCTCTGTCAGATGTCTGTGTCGCCCCCCCCCCCCAGGGAGGCAGCATTCTGCTGGCCTCACATCTTTCTGAGAGGGAGATGCATGCTCAACAAATGACTGCTCAGTCCCCGCACATGTATGAATATATTATCACAATGGGAGCATATATAAATCAATACCAACCTATCATAAATGAAAGAAAGGAAGGATTTTCTGTTTTGCTTGTGGAATTTGTCTGCAATCAGTGGAGCTGATGTACTGTTTATTAAAGAGTATACTTTTTTTTTTAATTAAAAGTAGTTTGATTGTATTTACAGCATGTTTGCCATTTCACAATATCCAGTTAATCTTTGTGTGGTGTTTGAATCTATGGAACCCATTTTCCTTGTTTACTAAAATAAAAAGTGTACTACTATTATTTATTTTTATTTTTATCCATGTAAAATTACGGATTTCCACTGCATGTACACTCAGTAGTACACTCTGTTGGGGGGGGGGGGGGGGGGGGGACATACAGTGTGGTTTGGGGGGGGAGATGATAAAGGTGTGTGTGTATGTGGCTCAAGTTGAAAAGTTTAAGAAAAATGTTTGCTGTGTGCCCTTCCTCTGTCTTCCTATTTCCTGGACCTGCTTGATATGTTTCAAAAAATAGCCCCAAACATATATCTGTCTCCCTGCATGTCTGGCTCCTGCTTGTTTTCCACTCTTGACCCTGTAGTGATACTACAAATGAGTTCACTTACATAAATAGTTATGGTTGTATTGATTTAAAAACCCTGGAAAGTTGTGGATCCATCAGACCTGCAGGCATTGGGTTACCAAAATATGAACACCACACTAAAACTAAAACTTTTAAATACTCATCGTTGCTGATATTATTTTTTTCCGACTGGTCAATGTGACTTAAAACGAAATAAAGAAAGTTACACATTTACTTAGCAAACTTGACATCATCGAGACCGGAATTCTAATGAATAATCCTGTCTCGGTGGGTGCATAATTTCTGTCAATATGAGAGATAAATAGAGTGGGGGAGACAGTGACCATTCATAAATCCAGTTAAATATTTAAACAGGGTCTGTGGGCAGAGCTGCGTCAAGAGAAGGGAGAGGAGAGAGAAAGGGCAGATAGGATGAGAAAGAAAGAGAAAAGGGGGATAGGGAGAGAAAGAGAGAGACTGGATGGAAAGAGAAAAGAGGGAGAGAAGGAGAAAGTGAGCAAAGGGATGGATTGAGAGAGAAAGGAGGAATGGAGAGATGGAGATAAGGGAGGGATGTGGTAGAGTAGAGAAAGGAGGAATGGGGCGCGATGGAGAAGGGAGGGATGGGGAAGAGTAGAGAAAGGGGGGTAGGAAGGGATGGAGAGAGAAAGGAGGGGTGCTCAACTCGCTGTTCATTTTGATCAATCGGCCCAGTCCTACCTCCATGCTCAGGACATTACAAATTAGGATCAGCGAGTCTGCAGCAGTTCATCATTAGGGGGCAGAGGGTGGAGGGTTAGGGAGAGGGGGGTGGCACCCGCTTTAGTGGCTGAATACCCCTTTACCCCACAGACAAAGAAGGAGGAAGTCTGCTATGTTAGCAGGCTTTAGTTTCTTTACTGTCTTAAGTTTCAACGGTGGCTATCCTGGTATGTGTCTTCGGTTGAATGGTTAAGAGTGAAGTTGGGTTGCATCCGTATAGTTATGCATTTACAGACAAAGGCACTGTTGAGGTCACTTTATATATATCGTTGCAAATAACCGAAATCTGAAACCTAAGATATGAGTCTGGTCAGGCAGAAGAGCCAGAGGCAAAGAGAGAAGGTAAGGGAAGCAGGAAGGATACAGATTCATACAGAGAGAGAGAGAGAGAGAGAGAGAGAGAGAGAGAGAGAGAGAGAGAGAGAGAGAGAGAGAGAGAGAGAGAGAGAGAGAGAGAGAGAGGCTGAAGCTCATTAGCGGACTGTTTTAATAAGCTGACTCCAGGCTTGACATGGAAAATTTAGATACCCTCCATCTCCTAATTGTTTTGATTAGCCAGTATAATTGGTCTACCTTACTGTTCTGCTCAACACACGGTCATGTGTTACCTCAGTCACCCAGGCCACATCGAGGAGAGGACAACAGAGAGAAAACGAGGGAGCCAAGTAGCGTGGGTTGGTGAGAAAGGCAGTAGGAGAGAGAGATAGAGAGGTATTGGTAAATACGGCGACATGAGTTGATAGCACAACTTGTGAGGTTATTTAAACCAGCCCTGTGATGCTCAAAGCTGCCTTCATCTCTGAGGGCTGTTATAATTATGTGAGGTGGAGATCTGTATTCTAATGGTCAGGCCTGCTTATAATGAAGGTGTCACTGAGCCAAACAAGCAGCTAGCTCGTCGTAATGGCAGTCAGTTGACCATTTGTTAAAAATAAGGCTTCATCTTTGGACTTCTTGTCATTATTTTTGCCAAAATGTTCAAGGTGTTACAAAATAATTATGTTTTGTCCAACTGGGTCTTACAGCACAAGTACGTGATTATCATACTGAACTTCTATTTTTTATTCCTTTTGGTCAATTCTGTGTTTTTAAAGAAGTGGAAAACAAGTGAAACGTGTTTGTACTTTTAACTTTTAACTAAACAAAATTATGTTTGACAAGTATCTCCCCAAAGATCCACCTGTTCTTAAAAGATTCTGTGGAGCTTATAAATCAGTGTCATCTACAGCAAAACTTCTCCTCTTTGTTCCTCTAGAATGACATGACTTTCTGATCTAAGATGGAGGCCCATCCTTGTGAGTGGTGTGTATGTACTCAGTCATTCCCTCTAGGATTTATTTCCGGGCAATTATTAACCGACATGAGAGTCTTCTGACATTTGTCTATCAACGGAGCGGTGAGTCACAACCCTAATTAGTGTCTGAGGACGACAGAAACACATGAGGAGAGGGAGGGAAACATTCCCTCTGGTGACATCTAATGATCAAGCCTTGCGGGTTGCACACACACACTCGCACACACGCAAGCACACACACACACACACAAATACTGTAGACATGCATGCACACACACAAATACACACACGCACATGCACACACAAATACGTGCATGCATTCTTAGCTCATCTTTCAGGCCTATAACCCCCCCAAATCTGCACAAACATAGAACCCTCCCTTATGATATGTGTGTGTGTGTGTGTTTGTATTATTCTAATGTGTTTGTGACCTAATCAGTGCAGCAACAACAGCAGCACCCTGTGTGAAAATGGATTTAGTGCTCCATCACAGAGCCCAGAGACACCATGAGCACCCTGGAGATGGCCACACATAACATATGTACTAGTTTCACTAAAGCTCCCATTTTTATACCACTTTGGAAGACAAAAAGAGAGGGATGGAGCGAGGAGGCGGAGGAGGGGGGAGGAGGCTCGGGGTGGAAACTATAGATCTGAATCTGACACACCACACACACACACACACACATGCACAAAGACACACACACGTAGACACACACACATACACACTGCAACAGACACAACAATATTGTGAAATCTGGGAGTGCCTCTCTCCTTTTCCTCATTATTCTCACCATCTCAAGGCTCTCTCTCTCTGTAACCAGAGCTGTTTAGTCGTCTAGAGTTTCTCCCTATCTTTTTCTCCCCCCTCCTCTCCCTCGCTCATTTCCTTCCTTTCTTTTTCTTTTTCTCTCTTTTTTTTCCAGCTGACAAGCCGGAGGTTTTCAGAAAAGAGAGGGAGCATTAATTAAGACAGTGCCAGCTGTAATTTTCTTGGGAAGTAAATTTCTGCACAACTAAAGGTTACGGGGACCTTTTCGCTGTCAGAATTTACTACAGCCTGTGAATGTTAATGCTGCTAATGAAGACATGCTCTCAGACTCTGAACTTAAAAGTACCAGCAGAAAGAGAGAGAGAGATAAAGAGAGAGAGGAGAGGAGAGAGAAGAGTGGGAGAGACAAGAAAAGAGAAGTGAGAGAAGAGAGGGATAGAGAGTAAATGAAAGAAAAAAAAAGTGAACAAGGAAAGGAAAATTGGATTGGAGGCAGAGGCTACTATTTAGAGTGAACACTTCCAGAGACCACTGCATATCATATCATAAAGAAGACTGCAGAGATATATTATACTCCTGACGGAAAAAGGGACTTTCAAATGCTTACATTTTACAGAAGTGTTTGGCGAATGAATAAGACACATTTTCTAAGGAGAGAAAATATCACAATATAGCTCTGTATTTATCATTGTAATGCATCTATAAATGTATACACTTACTAGAGTTATGTGCCTGTTCCGGAGGTCTGTTCACATTTGCGGCACAATTAGGCAAAGGATGCCCTCTCAATTGGACAAAATAAATAAATACGGACAGTAGAGTTACGGACAGTTTAGTTGCAAAGATACTAGCCCAAAATCAAATAAGTTGCTGGGTCTCAGAAGGATGCGGTCACAGGAAAGAAGAATTCAGTACAAACATCTGCGCCTCCTAAAACACATCAAACGTCTGATCTAAACTGCTTTTAATTCTGTTTTGCCTGCAAACTGATCCAGAAACAGCTTTCTGTGGAGAAATCCTTGTTTTGCACTCACATGGTTGTATTCCAGAACATATCAGTCTGAAGGGCGTCAGCATAGAGAATACACAAGACACTGA
>NC_090062.1:5783932-5822729 GCF_038355195.1 Osmerus mordax | reverse complement strand
GTGGTCAACTGAGCACGCTCCAACAGATGGACCAGTCGGAGCTCGATCCATGCCCCCCCCCCTCCTATCTTCTGTGTGTGTGTGTGTGTGTGTGCATGTTTTGTGTGTGCAAATGGGGGTCTGTCTTTGTGTGTATGTGAGCGTCACGTGTTCTATATATGTGTGTGTGTGTTTATCTGTTTGTGTGTGTTTGTGTGTGAATTAGCTTTAATAGTTCTCGCTGTGTCTTTTATTGATACCTGCACACAAAAAGCAAACACACACACACACATACACAGATAAACACACAGATACACACACCAACACACACTTGCACAAACTAGATTGACTGAGAGCTAGTCAAAACACACCAGATCTTCTCTCAGAGTCAGAGAGAGGAGGGAGGGTGAGGGGGATTGTGCATGTGTGTGTGAGGATGAGAAAGATCAGGGTAGTAGAAAGAGATGCAATATCCCAAATTTGGCCCCTAGGACAGAGAAGTAGTCTGTTTGATATTCATCGAGCTGCAAGTGGCAGACTTGTTGGGGAGCCTGTGAAAATCTATTCACTATGATAATGAACAAATTGTCATACATTCAGTCCTGTCTCCAGATGACAGTGATAGTTATCAAGGAGAGAGATGGAGGGGGTTGGGCTGGAGTTTGTGTGTGTGTGTGTCTGTGTCTGTGTGCGTGTGTGTGTGTTCCTGCCATCAAACCTGTCGCCCCCCCAGCTCCACAGATTGTGCTCGTTCCAGGGCTATGCTTGTCGTTAGGAAGACAAGCCCTCTGCAGCTCGAGACCATCATGTCACGACTTCACATTTAAAAGCTGTCTACCTTGATGGATACCTAGTATCATATGATGCCGTGGGCGTGTACATGTGTGTTTGTGTGCGTGTTCGTGTGTGTATATGTACACACACAATATATATGTACACGTACATACACATATACATTACATATGTGCGTGCTTGTGTGTGTGAGCATGTGTTGTGTTGTGGTGACTCTAGTCAAGCAAAAGAAAGGAATCAACCACGGTATTTTACAAATCAACCAAACATGTACCGGCAGACTTACTGTTTAAACATGGTTAGCACCTGGCCCAGTATTTAACCTAAAAAGAATTGAAACAAAAATCGGAGGAATTTTCTTGTCCTCCTTGTTCGGGGTTAAACGGCTACAGAGTGTTCCGTAATTAGCATTCGATTACCATACCGGGGTGGTGTAGGTAGGGGCAGAGGGGAGATTTAGGAACAAGAAAAAATAGGGTGGGAGGGAGGGGGGGCAGTGATTTCTCTGGGCCACACACCTGTATTACTGAAAGGGGCCAGGGGCTACAGGGATAACCAGACAATAATTTGTGTATCTGGCTGGCAAACTTTAACTATAAGGGAATGGCCAGGTTGGTTAGCTGGGATGAATTGAGTGTGTATGAGTAGTGTGGTGTGGCGTAGTGCAGGTGGGGTCTTCCGTAAATACACTAGGCTTCCAGGCTGCTATGGAGGTGTGTGTACAGTACAAGGAGGGGATTTAACCTTCCTTTATACTTACACACCTTGTCAGCTGTCTAAACCTTAAAAACATCCAGTTGTAAATAGTATAGCTAATATAGAACTTACACAAACAATTATCAGATGAGGAATTGGAGTTTGAATGGAAAAGTATTCCTTTCACAGTAAATTGATAAGATAGTTTGTGTGTAGTTTGTATTTGGACATGGTTAGAACCCTGCATGACAACTCTCCAACAACCTCTTGGTGTTTTAGACAACAGGACACTCCATCACTGGGGAGTTCCTAACCTTCTCTTCACCTGGTCTGCAACCAAACATTTGAAGATCCAACCAGGTCAGGTGGAAGTCTCCATGTCAGGTGGAAGTTTCCAGTCAGGTAGGACGATGGAAGCTTCTTCCTCTGACTTGTGCAGAGGTGGTCAGCCAGCGTCAGAGGAGCCGGCGCTCCTGGGCTCTGATGGTAGCAGAGTATGACGTGGTGGAGAAGGAAGTGGCACTGACACGAACGCCCTTGAAAGAAGCACTCCTAAGAAAGTATGCTCTGGAGAGCGCATAGTAAATTACCAAGAGGAGAACAGTAAAAACAACAGCAATAAAGGCCAGGGTGTAGGTGGCTCTTAGAACGCCACGCCTGATATGCTACATAAATCATTCTAATGCAAGACTAAAAAGTGTGCATATTTTAATAAAGGGGAAGAGAGAGGGCACACCATGGAAGACATAGCTGTACTGTATGCTCAAGTTCATGGGTGTGCACACACGCCACAACACACAGATCGAAGGCACACACACACACACAGTCACACACACACATTCTATCAAAGACACACATTCACAAGATAACACACACACACAGCACTAAACACGCAAGTGAAATTCTCATATCTACATATGCATCTCAGCTTGATATTGTGAGCCCATTACTACTCAATGGAGTCCTGAGAAGGGCAGGTGTTCCACTGGGGAGGCTGGACTGTTATTGACATTAATCACTGTTCAGACAGTGTGTCTAGGCCACAGACCGGCCCTGCGTCCTGTTCAGAGTGATGGATATGCAGGACCAAGTGCCTGCTATAGTGAGGCAGACACAAGACACCTCATAAAGACTCAGTCACAGGGGAATGACGTTAATCACTACAGCAAATGACATTATAAACTTACAAAGACTATTAGCAGACGTGATGAATTAGAACGGAAACGTGTTCTTTTCAGTAGATATGCACAGTGGTTTGTAGCTGTGTTTTATGTTGGGGCACGGTTAGCTGCCATTGTGTCATTGCATTGTTGCCTTCAACGATGCAATTTCTAAAGCATGACAAGGCAGAGGGCATTGCCCGACTAGGTACTGACTGCATCTCCTCCACTATCTATCTCTCCACCTCATCTCTACCTCTTTGCACTCACTTTCAGATCTTCTCATCTCTCCACCTCTCCATCTCATGTTCTATTCCATCTCTCAACCTTTCCATCCCATAATCTCTGCACATTCCTCTCTCTATCCTCTACCTCTCCATCTTTCCACCTAACCATCTCTGCATATTCCTCATCTCTCCATCTCTCCATCTCTCCCCCTCTCATCTCTCCCCCTAATCCCCCTCTCCATCTCTCATCTCTCCACCTCTCCATCTCTCCATCTCTCCCCCTCTCCATCTATCCCCCTCTCCCCCTCTCCATCTCTCCATCTCTCCACCTCTCCATCTCTCCATCTCTCCCCCTCTCCCCCTCTCCATCTCTCCACCTCTCCATCTCTCTATTGGGCTTGTCTACCTCACAAACAACCCACCGAGAAACAAACTAAATACAAACAACCGAGCCTCCGTGAAGCGAGCCGCCAGCCGGCGGTGTACGCATGGCGTCCCGTTGATGGAGCGCCGGCGTGGCGTGGAGGATTTGTCTCCGATACACATGGCTGTGCCCTTAAGAAAATGACGGCCTTGTCACACGACAGAGGGGGCCGGCGACACTCAGGATATAAATCTGAGCAGGAGATAAAGGAAGTACATGATAAATTAACCGCCGCATATAAATTCTTAAGAGCCTCCATTTTAATGCCGGTCATTATTCAACAAATTTTTCTAAGAAATGCCACATGGGGCAGGAACACGTAATTAGTGGGAGAAAAGTGAAACTGTCACCAGTAATGGTTTACTCCGACGCCTCACCTTATCAGACAAAGTAGGGGGGTTGGAAGGTTTGTGGGGGTTGAGGATGTGTGTGTGCCTGTGTGTGAGGAGGGGGTACAGTTGGGCTGTGGTCACAAGCTGCCATCAGGGCCATTGTGAAAAGTAAGTGTGTGTTGGGGAGTGTGGGACTCGAGCAGGCCCAGTTTGAATCCTTAATTTGAAGCATTAGGGGATGTCTCCATAATCCCTACTCTCTTTCTCAAAAGGCTAGCTGTGTTAAAAAGAATATCTATGATGCTGCAGCTTCCCCTGAAACATCACCTCTCCCTCCTCCCTCCCTCCCTCTCTCTCTCTCTCTCTCTCTCTCTCTCTCATCCTCTCTCTCTCTCTCTCTCTCTCTCTCTCTCTCTCTCTCTCTCTCTCTCTCGTCTCTCTCTCTCTCCATTGCCAAGGCCTCAATAAATCTGAAGTCGCGGGGGATATTGTTAGTGTTGGGCAGAGTACTATTAAAATGAAGTGAAATTTATGGATGACACTTTGTAACAATTAATCAGGGACTGTTGATTAATAAAGTTGGTCGGGCTATTCTCTTGAAACCTGGGAGGCTATGAGCATTGTCAGATGGATCATTTTAGTCATTATTTTTGATTAATGCACCCGGATACTCAGACTTCAACCGAAAGGAGAGGGTTGAGGGGGAGGGGAATGGTGTGTGTGGGGGGGATAAAAAACTTATCCGCTATGCAAAATCATAAATAGTGAATGAGCTTGTGTACAGTTAACCTTGGCTCAGGCAAAGAGATTTGAGGGAGAGAAATGTGCACATTCAGCAAATAAATGGCTGCAGGGATTAAAAAAACAAATTGGGTGAGTTTGATGAACATCACCTCTTCAGACCTGTCCGTCTTCTCTGGACGCCTGTGATTAATTAGTTTGTTTAGATACTCAATTAGTTCAGCCATGCAGAAAGGAGAGGGGGAGGACTAGGAGGGAGAGAGCGTGTGAGAGAGAGAGAGAGAGAGAGAGAGAGAGGGAGAGAGAGAGAGAGAGAGAGAGAGAGAGAGAGAGACGAGAGAGAGAGAGAGAGAGAGAGAGAGAGAGAGAGAGAGAGAGAGAGAGAGAGAGAGAGAGAAGGAGGGAGAGGGGACAGAGAAGAGAGAGGTACCAACCAGAGCACGACCTCTGGTTCATTTGTGGTGGTCCATATCCCCCTGGGATTGGTGGTGACACCTCAGCTATCCTGATGGTATGGGACTCTTCTCACTAAACTCCCTCCTTCCCTCTCTCACTAGCCATGTGTTACGTGAACTGTGTTGACATGACAAAAATACTTTGTAGAACAGACGTATGGTTATATATTTACAATACTGTACAAGACAATGTACCTCGTTGATAGGTAAAACTGACCATTTTGTGTTCTCTGTGTGAATAGGATTTGTTTGTCTGTGTGTGTTTGTGTGTGTGTGTGTGTGCGTGTGTGCGCGTGTGATTTACTGTTTGTGTCAAGGTCTTGTGTGCCCTATTCTCTGAGTGCCACCCTCTGTCGCCGTATAATTTAAAACCGGACATTAATAATGGACGCATGTCTGTTCCTCCACTGACAATTCTTTCCATCTCTCTCCCACTCTCTCCTCTCTCCATCTCTCCCTCTCTCTCCATCTCTCCTTTCTCCATCTCTGTCCCTGTCCCCTCTCACCTCTCTCTCACTCTCCCTCTCTCTCTCACACACACACACACACACACGACTGGCACTCACATGTTCCCTCACACATGCTCTCACTCATACCCCAGCAGACCCCTCTTTCACGTTGTCACATCAGATTTGCTGAAACAACAGTGAAAACATAACTGTTCTCTCCCTCTGTGCGCCCCCCCTCCCCCTCCAAATACACACACCTCACCACCCTACATCCTCTACCAGTCACTACAAATGGTTGCTTTGGGAGGAGTGTGTATTTGTGTGTGTGTGTGTGTCGGTGGATGGGTACAGATGGTTTAGTCTGTCTATCCCATCCAGTTAAGCCGCCAACGGGACTCAAAAGAGTGTGCTAATGGAGCCAGACCCAGAGTGCTTGTCACACTAACATTTCTGCTGTCACAGCATTTTAGCATTTTAGCACACACGCACGCACACACACACACACACGTGCACACAACATGTGTCTCTCAGCGCATCTATCTGATAGACACATGGTGTGTGTGTGTGTGTGTGTCAGGGAGGTCTGGAGATGCTGTAGAGTCAGGTTGTGGTAATTGCTCAGTAGTCTGCAGAACAACAAGGAATAGACAAGCTGCACTGCTGTGTGTGACTACTGGATTTGAGAGTGTCCAGGTTTCTACGTGAGGGTTCATGGAAATCACAGTGTAAAATATATATAAATTTTATGAATAAGGTTTTGTCAACCACTGACCTCTCCACCTTGGTGGTCAGAGGTGTCTAATCCCAGACCAGGGATCATGGAGAATGTTTCCCCCCCTCCCTCCTCCAGCCTGCTCCCCTCAGACCATCTCCTTGGTATCACCGCTGTCTCACATTTAACCAGGCCCGCCCCTCAAATGAGTCAAACCTAGAGGGACTTGTTCAACCCAAACCCCCAGACACACACACACACACTTTCCCTCCTCTGTTCCAGCCCACATGGACTGAATAATTGATGCTGATCTTCAGATGCGTTCGTTAAGATACACGGGTTGGATGGGTCATGTCGTGTGTGTGTGTGTGTGTGTTTGTGTTCGGGCACATCAGGGAGACAGTCACCGACCCCCCCTCTACCCCCCCATCTCAGCCCCCGCCCAAACTCCATTCTCACCAGAGATTCCCCCCTGACGTCCACATGCTAAACTCCAGAGTTTTTTTTGGTCAGGCCCAGCTGACAAATACACAAACCAGCAGTGATGTTGAGCAGCTCCCCGACAGGCTTTTAGAGGCCTGCGAGTGACAGCAGAGAGAGGGAGGCGTGGAGGAGTGCTCGGGGGCCATGCAAGTTTAAACAGACAATGCAGTTCGAGAATAGTTTGTTTTTGGAGAGAAACAGAGTGAGCGAGAAGGGGGTGGAGGCAGACAGACAGAGAGGGAAAGAGAAAGAGAGAGAGCCAGAGAGAAAGAGAGAAATAGAGAGCGAGAGAGAGAGAAGATCAGCAGAGATGTTGACAATCCCATTACATATTTACAAGCTAAAGGCTTTAGACAAGTGGACAGTCTCAATCCTCAGAGTTTGCGTGCCAGTTTGTGCAGTTGCATTGTGTACAGTACAACGTGAGTGCTATGTATTTTACTGTAAGGTTGTTTAGCATGACATGACAGGGTTGGGGAAGGGTTGATTTGGGCCAGAAATGTATTTTGGTCTTGGTTTCAACTGTTGAATTTCAGTATTATTTTAAATATTGGATCTTGATGATGGAACATGATGTGATGAATAGAGTAACAGAAAAACCAACAGAACAATTAGAAGAAAATAAAATATTTTTTAAGAATAACAAAAAAAAATTACAAAGGATGAAAACAAAGTTTATTAAGAATGATGAAAAAAGTCAAAGGGAACAAAGCTAATATTAAAACAAATCAGGAAATAGCAGTAAAACGTCTGCAGGAAAAAACCACAGCTGCATATTTCTACCAAGCTGCTATGACAACAACAACAAAGAAAAAGACAATAAAAAACATTCATCAAAACTATTTGAGGAATGGCCCAATTCATTGTGGAGCGAGGGGAAAGAAATATCATCAATATTTGACATTGTTTTATGGAGAAGCCACTTGATTTCATCCTGAGACTCTGAGAATGACCAGCAGCGATCAATTACCATTGACAAGATTTGTGTGTGTTTCAGTCCTCTCCAGTCGGCTGGTCTGAAGTGGCCCTCATCCTGCACTGCTGCTCCCTGTGCAGCTGCAGAGGAGGTGGCTCGGGCTGCTACACAGTAGCACTACAATTAATAGTACCACAGTATGATTACGACTGGTATTAACAGTTTTAAAAGTAGTTCCAGGAGTTAACAGATTAGTTATGGTAATACTGTTTCTAACATCCTACTCTACAAGTAGTATTATTATCTCTATAAGCAGTGCTAATAGTTTTATTAACAGTAACAGTTGTCATATTAGTGGTCCTAGGCCTATTACTCTCTCTAAGGGCGACACCAGGACCAGGACAAGAACCACACCAGACCCAGACCGAGGACCAGGCCTGGGCCTGGACCTGGGCCTGGGTCTGGGCCTGGGCCCGGACTAGGACCAAGAAGTGATTTGTGGCATTTAGGAGACTAATAAAGTGGTTGCCGTGACGCCCTGCTTCTTTAGCAAGATCAATTCTCCTGCCCCCCGCCGCTCGCCGGCGCCATGTTTTATGAATGATGGAGACCTCCCCAGGCCATCCATATGCTGGGCAAACACACACGCACACACATAGCGTCAGACAGTGTCCCCCACACACACACACCCCAACTCATCCATATACCTGGGCTCAGGCGTCACCACAGGGCTTCCCAGCACAGGGAGGCTGGGATACGGCCATTCCTCTTCCCCAAGCACAATACATTAAAGCACCATCGCCACGGCGACCCACACCTCGCCACCAACCGCTGACAGTGTCAGAAACATAGTCGATGATGCTCCTACAGATATTAACAATGATTTTAGCTTTGTGATTTGATAGGTGGCTGATGAATATCATTCCGAAAATAGATGTCTGTGTGTGTGTGCGTGTGTGTCTTTGTGTAAGACAGTGTGTGACCGTGTGTGTGCCTGCATGTCTGTATATGAAGGGGGTTACAAGGGGTTGCTTTTAACTTTAATGAATTCAAAAGATGGATATTTAGTTAGATGTTTTAATAAAAATTGGCTTAAAACTGAGTGAGCCCGTCCTCCTCTCTCTCCCCTCTGACCTCTCCCAGCCTGGGCTTTAATGCATCTGTTTCAGTAATGAGAACAGCTTTCCATATTCAATGCAGATTTTGGGCCAAATGAATTCAGAAGTTAATGGTGTGTTTGTCCCAGAGATAAAGTACCACTCGTTGTTTTGTATGACATTGCTGAACCTGAAGGAAAAAAGAGAAAGAAATGCAGAGGACAGAGTACTGCTATGCCTTTTATCATGTGACGATTACTTTAAACCCTGCTGGTTATAATTACACAATTAGATGAATGGCTGAGAGGGAAGGTGTGTAGCAGGTGGAGGAGAGGAGTATATCAGGTGGAGCATATCAGGTGGAGTATATCAGGTGGAGTATATCAGGTGGAGTATATCAGGTGGAGTATATCAGATGGAGTATATCAGGTGGAGTATATCAGGTGGAGTATATCAGGTGGAGTATATAAGGTGGAGGAGTATATCAGGAGGAGTATATCAGGAGGAGTATATCAGGAGGAGTAGCATATCAGCTGGAAGTGTATGGAGGAGTATAGAGGGGGGGGAGACGTTGCCAAGGCCTTGTGGTTCCCTGAGGTGCCCCTCTCCAGCAAAGCGCGTGTCAATAAGAAGAATCTGATGGGCCTGTTTTTCTATTGTGAGATCACAGGGCAGCGCTCATCTGAAGCTTCAATGGTGTTTTGAAAGGAGAACATCGTACATAAAGATGTCGTAACGCGTGCCTCCTGTGGAGAGGTTGAAAGGAAAAAGTAGAGCACAATGAATACTTGGCAGAGTTTCCAGGGTGCTGTGAAATGTAAAGGCCTCCCCTTTTATTTTTGCTTAGATTAAAATAAAGGAGAGGTGAGAGAAGGAGGGAGGTAGAGGAGAGAGACGGAGCGTGGATCTTGGTACTTTTAATCTGAACTTTAAGATTGATTGGCTCAAGTTGTCAGTAAATCACGTCCCGGCTGACAGTAGTCTTCTTTTATGATAATTTTGGTGTCAGGAGAAACCAGGTTGGGCGGAGGGGAAGACACTTCCCACCAATCGCTCCCTGGCAGCCTCCTTCCACCCCCTACTTCCCTCCCTCTCCAGCCCAGCTTACAGGAAGGGCAGAGGGAGTGTTTAATGTTTCCTCTCATCCTCCTGCAGAATGAACAACCTCCAGCAGCACAGAGAGGAAATGAGTTGTACTGTATGCTGATGACCGTTTACAATATTCTGTTGTTGGGGAGGCAAGTAACTTATCAATTGCTCCAATCAGTGTTTGGCCTTGGACTGATAAGGTATGCTCGGCCTCGCAGGATGGGAGCAGGGGGTGGGGGCGTGGGGGGGTTACAGAGCACTTGTCACACTCAGGATTCAGGGATTCAATCTCAGGAAACCCCCACAGAGGCTGTGGAGGCTCCATGTGTGAACCCCAGTCACCTACCACACCAAGCCTTTACCTTCAGACAAAGGGGACAGGGTGGTGATGGCGTCAGGACTTTGGCATGAATAGTTTAGAGCCACCTCATTTTCTGTTGTGCTGTGTACACTTGGATTCCTGTGTGTGTGTGGTGTGTCTGTGTGTGTGTGTGTGTGTGTGTGTGTGGCAGGGATAGAGTGAGAGACATCCTGCACTACATTCACATGCAGAAACATGCATACATGGGTAAACGTGTTTCTATCTTTTCAAGCTGCTTCCATATTCAGTATAAAACAAACACATGCTCGCACACACACACACATACAGATAGACACCTTGACACGCACACACACAGCTGAGAGCATTCAGTGGGTGAGATTGACCATGAGATAGCTGATCGGCAGAGAAGCCCTCCCCCTGCTCCCTTGAGTGTTCTACATTTATTTTTCCTTTATATATTATTCAAGTTAAAATAATTAATTCAGGATATCAAATCAAGATGTTGGAAATCAATCCAAACCCTTTTTCAATCTGGCTTTCATTACGGCTCCGGGACTGGGGTTGGTTAGCCTGCGCAGGGTTTCACAGGGACATACTGAAGCAGTTACGTGGCATCCAGTCAGCTAGGCCAGGGCCGTGTTGCAGCACCATGATGAAGCGTTTACCCTGCATCCTACTGGACGCTTGGGATTACACTTTGTTTAGGACTACGCATGGCGTGGTTCTGATTGGGGCGATTTTTAAATAAGTATTTTGTCATTGTTTAGGTTATAGGGCAGGGGCCTGGGAAAAAGAGATAGGGGAAGCTGGCAAGAGAAAGACAGAAAGAGAGTGAGAGAGAGAGAGAGAGAGAGAGAGAGAGAGAGAGAGAGAGAGAGAGAGAGAGAGAGAGAGAGAGAGAGAGAGACAGACAGAGCTGGTACTTGTTTCCAGCGGGTACTTGTTATCGTAAAGATGCATCTGATTGGTTGAGTCTTTTGTCTGGTTGCATCTGCATGGGGTTTGTCCCAACTGAACATCTCATAAAAGTGACTGTAGTCACATGATAGTAAACATGATATAAACTTCTTAAATATAAACATACACAGCCTTCATTCTAATGGTAGACGAGAGAGATGATGAGGTAGAGACAGAAAGAACGAAAAAGAAAGATAAAAAGAAAGAAGAAAAAGAAAAAAGAAAGAGAAAGAAAGAAGTAAAGAGATAAACTGTTGAAACAGAGAGAGAGAAAGAGGGAGAGAGAGAAAGAGGGAGAGAGAGAAAGAGGGAGAGGGAGAGAGAGAGAGAGAGAGAGAGAGAGAGAGAGAGAGAGAGAGAGAGAGAGAGAGAGAGAGAGGGAGAGAGAGAGAGAGAGAGAGAGAAAGAAAGAATCATCCCCTTGGTCTCCTGGTCTGTATATTATGGGATGCTTTATGAGTCCTCTCCGCTGTCTCCAGCTGAAGACACTGTGGCTACTGCTTTTATGGGAAATCTGCTGTGAATCCCGTATAGGTCTGCAAGAATCAATACTCCCGGGGAAATGACACCAGGCTGCTCTGATCCTGTTTTATGTTGATGCTTTAGCTAATTTTGGAGTGGAGACGACCCTACCTACTCAGACAGACATGCTATAATTTTGTGGTAAAAATGTCAATCAGAAAAAAAGAGGGATGGAAGGGAGGAGGGAAAGATGGGGAGGTTAGCTGGCAAGCTGAACCCGGGCGGGGGCCAAATTTATTGAGGGAAAATGTATCTATATACTCTTAGAGAGTCTTTTAACCTGGATCCTCCATTCTGGTGATAATTTCTGGTTGTTAAAATGACAGGCTGGTGTGTTGGTGGCCTCTGTGAGGAATGTAGGGCCGGACCTGACAATTAGAGGCCTGTATATCACACAGCTCTCACTGGGGGATGAGCACCGCGAGGGGAGAGGTGAGCGCTCACACACACACACACATATGTACACACTCACATACACACCCATGTGCATGTGCGTACACACACAGAAGTGCAATACACGTAGAGACATACATAGAGATACACGTGCACACATGGGTGCTCACGTGCACACAAACACATAACATAAATGTTACAAGGCCCATAAGAAGAACAAATATACATGGACTCATCTACAGGCTCACATGGAAGGAAAACAAGTTGGAGGGAAGTTGTTATTCCCTGTATATGTTTGGCATATACAGAATGCCTCATTTGTCAAAAGAAAATTCTGAAATAACACATTTGCTATTGTTCAAAACGTAATTCTACAGAAAACAGCTTTTTTGTGTCCATACATTTACTGTAACTTTTGTTTGTCATTAGTCCTGTACTATTTAGTCATGTTACAATAATTCACAAATGGGAATTTTTGCTTGAAGCAATTCGACAGAGACCCAATTCATGCTATTTGAGATAATATGCAAAAGAAACTGTGACAATACCCACAGCTCTATTAAATTGGAGGAACACACTGAAAACAATTATTATTATTATATTTTTTTTAATGTCAAGTCTTCCTGGTGCATCCTTGGACAGAAGGGATCCTTAACAAAACCACAGTCAATATCTGTCCCATGTATGAAAGTGAATAATTGCTATAATTAATGACCTGTGGGTATTTAACATTGATAGTGGACTCCTGAGCCTAATTTTATTGAGCATTTTGCTCAAGACACCCATCCTCAAACTTGCCTTTGTATAGATCGCACTTGTATGCTATGCCCTACAGGCAGTGTGTTTGTGTGTGTGTGTGTGTGTGTGTGTGTGTCTATGAGAAAATAAAGATACTTGTGTTTGTTTGGAAGAATGCATGAAATTAAATGCCTGTCCATTCCTGTGTTGAACTTCTCCCTGTGCACACACACACACACGTCAAAGTGGAGCTCCTCACCTTGCTTTCCAGTCACGTCAGTGTTGCTGTGAGAAGGAAAAGGCTGCCGTGTGACATTGAGAGACCTGTCCAAAGTGTCTGGACTTATTCCATGTAAGATAGCTTGGCCATTAGCTCACTGTGACCTTTACTGCAATTTCTCTCCGTCAGATTCACGCATTCCCTTGTGTGTCGTAGTGCTTCTGTGTGTGTGTGTGTGTGCCTGTGTGTTTGTGTTATCCACCCACAGTCAAACACACTCACACACACACACACACATTTGCAAGAATGTTTTTTTTATCTCTTTTTATTTTCAGTAATTGAAAATTAATTCAGCAGATGTCAAAGGGAATCGATAAAGAATTAATGAAAAGGGAAAGAGAGTCATTAAAGGCAATAAAGAGCAGGGTGATGATGAAGATGATCACTGAGAGACAGACTGAGAGGAAAGAAGGAAGAGAGATAGAGGGAAATAAAAGAAAGGCAGATGGACAGACAAACAGGAAGACAGATAGACAGACCAACGGCGTGTGAGAAAGAGAGAGAGAGGGAGAGAGGGAGAGAGAGAGAGAGAGAGAGAGAGAGAGAGAGAGAGAGAGAGAGAGAGAGAGAGAGAGAGAGAGAGAGAGAGAGGCGAGACACTACTTGCAGTCATTGAGGGCTGTCCGCCAACACAGGAGTGGTGTCATGATAGAAAAACTGCCAATTCATACCATCCCTAGCATATTCCTCTAAAACACATGTGCAAAATCACTCACAATTATAATCATAATTATTATTATTAATTATTATTAATTATTATAATATTCTAAAAGAATTGTGTATCTTATAAGATTAATAAAATGAAATACCGGTATACAAAAAACTAGTTCTAACCTATTTGACTTTTTTAACTATCCTAAATTATTTCTTTTTTTACATTACATTAATTTTTGCATTTACATTTAGTAAGAAGCAATATCATGTCATTTGCATTTAAGAGGTTGTCTAAGAAAGTGATGACAACGATTCAGTAGACTAGTACACCCTAGGCATTACTACACCAATAGTACACTAGTACACCCTAGGCATCAGTACTTTAGAAGTACACTAGTAAACCTTATGTAGCAGTACACTAGTACACCCTAGGCATCAGTACTTTAGAAGTACACTAGTAAACCTTATGTAGCAGTACACTAGTACACCCTAGGTATCAGTACACCGTACGTAGAGCTCCACAGTAGAGCGCAGCTAGAAGTCCCCACAGTGCTGGTTGTCATCCCGGTGCTATAAAGCTGCCATAGCTTTACCACCGAGTCTGGTTCTGCACCCTCAGGCCTAATGGACAATGGGATAGAGTGTCCATAATATTGTTGGATAAATGATTATTGATTAGATAAAGGTTGAGATAATCATTAGCCCTCATCCATTCCACCGACTCACTGGCTGACCTTTCAGCCCTCTCGCTGGGATCACATCGAATTTTTACCATATGATGATTTGATCGCCTCTCAGACAAGTGTGGAGAAAGAGGGAGGAGGCATCTGAGAGGAGGGGAGAGGAGGGGAGAGGAGGGGACATGGCCACGTTCGAGGTTGTGTATGTTTGTGTGTGTGTGTGTGTGTGTCTGAGTGAGTTACATACTGTACAGTGTGTGTGTATGTGTGTGTAAGTGTGTGTGTTTCCGTGCATTTAAAATAAACATAAAGAGGCCGTTTGATAGAATCTCCTTGGACACCAAGAGCCAGTAGTAGAGTATCAGTTCCAGCACTATTGAACTCTGGCGGTAGGCACTATCAACACACACTGCTAGCCAACAGAAAACCAATGGGAGATTTCCGCCCTTGAATGTGTGACAAGGAAATGCTCTGATTCAAACAGCTCTGTACATTGAGACGTAGCAAAGCTCTGCCTTGGTGATCTGACTGTAACCAGCTCCAGACCAGCCTCACATCTGCACCCCATCAGAAGCAGGGTAGACACTGCTGCTTCTGAACACTCATCTATTTATTCACAAACCTCAGGCTGGAACGGTCATGTTTATTTGAAGTATACTTGCTAGGAAATACAGGGCAAGAAATATTTTTGCTAATGTTTTACACATCTTATATGTGTGTAATGGTAATATACAGTATATATATGTAGAACACATTCGACCACACTAGGATGTAAGGTGAGCCATTTCCCCATGGCCACACACACATACTGTACAGGCACAAACGTAAGCTCACACTGTAGTAACACACAGTAACACATTTTCCTCATTCTCCTGATGAGGTGCCCTGGTATGAACTGTAGTTTGGTGTGATTACTGCCATAACAGGCCTAATTGTCTGGGTGTTTGCATGTGTGTGTGTGTGTGTGTGTGTGAGAGAGAGAGAGACAGAAAGCCATAGAGAGAGAGGGAGGGGGAAGTAAAAAAAAAAAAAGATATCGAGAGAAATACAGAGTGCTAGAGACAGTAAGTTAGAAAGGGAGTCGGGACTGAATTGGCGTATGTATAAAGGACATTAGTGTTCTGAGTGAATATTCCTGTGTGTGAGAGTTGCTGTCCTGTCTGTGTGTGTGGTGGTGTAGGTGTGGATGAAAACATGGAGAGCTTCATCATGTGCCACAGATCATTATCAATATGCCCAGCTCATTGTTCAGTCCTCTTCAACATAGCTTCCTGGTGAGGAGAGACAGACCAGCACATTCAGTGTATTAACAATGACACCCACTGGAAATATCAGGGAGACAAGAAGTAGACACACATTTCAACCACTCGTCTGTACTTGAAATAATCACACCAGACAATACATCGAAAAGCTTCACATTACTTTATTTAATGTCTTTCTTGAAACTAAATAATAATACAAATATTGCCGCAATACACTCCATCACATTATGGTCCTTTTTCTTTCACATTTTTGGGGTAATTAATTGTGGCAGTGTGTTTAGAGGAAAGTTCCGGAAGTTCTCAAGCCCAAGTCCTGACAGACAGGTCTCTGGCACTGCCTCATAAAAATATAACCCCTTCAAACATGTCTTTATGATGATGAAAACCATCTGGTTGTCAGCTACACAGCTTAAATAAGCATTTGCACAAGCAGCAGGCAGTTCTACACACACGGCCTGCTAGGAAAATAATTAGACGAAGCCTAGGGGCCCCGGAATGGAGACCAAATGAGTGTACTAACACACTCACAGGTCCGCACACACTCCGTCACACACACACACACTCCCTTTCTGACACACACACAGACACACATACACCTCCCCAACTCCAACCCCCCACCCTGACACCTTTCAAATGGATGGAATCTCTGGAGGGACACACAGAGCCGGTAAAGGTTTAAAGGGGAAGAGCAAAATGTCACTTTTTTGTCATACATTATTACATTACAACTCGTTGCAGAAGACTTCCCTGTCATCCATCGAAATAGACTGTAATCGTATAGTAGATCTGCTTAGATTTCAGACATATTCCATATTCCCCTCAGTCTGAGGTCCATGTTCCTATTGAGCCCTGGAGATATTAATGACAGAGCAACACTCCTGAGTGAGCTCCATCCTCTGAACCTTATAAACCTCTCTCTCCCTCGCCGATAAATCCCTTTCCACATGACACAGGAACAATGCCTCTCCTCCTCCCTCTTCTGTCCTCTCTCTCTCTATCTCACTCTCCTCTATCTCTCCCCATCCAGTTGTCTTCTGTGTAAATATTTCATTCAGTTGTCTCCATGCATGTGTGGTGCCAAGTGTCATTTAGATCTGAGAGATGGGTGTAAAGTGGAGCACGAGAGACTTTTAAGGAGCAAGACAAGTGAGGGAGGGGAGGAGGAAGAGGGAGGGGGAGGAGAGAGGCAGTAGAGGAGAGAAGAGAGGGCACAGAGGAGAAAGAGAAGAAAGGGCTGAAGCCGGATCCTGAGAAGTTTCATCTTGATTGCATGTGAAAAGGTGGAGGAGACGGAGAGTGATAACTAATGTACTTCCTGTGTTATTCCTCTCTGCCCTGTCAGACCCCCTCCACACACACACACACACACGGTGCCCCTTCCACAAGGAATAACGGATGTGTGATGTGTGAGTCGTGGAGCGAGGGATGACATGGTTTGAGGAGGAGAGGTGAGTGAGACATCCACTTAGTGTAGACTGATGTGCTCTCTCCGTAAAGAGGGAGACAGAGCTGAGTGGGACAGTGTGTGTGTGTGTGTGTTTAGGGACATACCCATGCTGTGCCTCCTCATGTAGCGGTTGGTACACAGAGAGGCCCAGACCTCCATACTGGCACCACATCCTAGAGACAGGGAGAGAGAGAGAGAGAGAGAGAGAGAGAGAGAGAGAGAGAGAGAGAGAGAGAGAGAGAGAGAGAGAGAGAGAGAGAGAGGGAGAGAGAGGGAGGAGGGAGGGAGGGAGGGGAGGGAGGGAGGAGGGAGGGAGGGAGGAGGGAGGGAGGGAGGGAGGGAGGGGAGGGAGGGAGGGAGGGAGGGAGGGAGGGAGGGAGGGAGGGAGGGGAGGGAGGGAGGGAGAAAGTAGATTCATAAGAGAGACAGAAAGAAAGACACAAACACCATGAATATTTTCACTCCCTTCTCTCTGCTGTCAAACAGCACGGAGTTTATACCCGAACATCTCCTGAAACCCAACACAGAACCCTCTAGAATGATCCATCTCTTCCTCTTCTCCTCCTCCAGACAGGACAGAGACGGAGGAGGGAGATACGACAGCTGTGTCTTCCTCAGCTGTACCACTGTCACCAGTGTTCTGTGGGAATGGCAGGTGACAGGTGACAGGTGAAGTGGTCTCCGCTGAATTCTCTAAAACACCCCAGGAAGACTCCAGAAGGTGTTAATGACACCATGACGCTGATGACGTCCAGTTAATACCGGTAACCATGACAGCGGGCCTACTGAGAGAGGCATGTGATGCGCTGAGAGAGACGGGAGATTGGCATCCAGGAAGTGGGGTGTTTTCTGCAGCGTAAACAGAACGCTCTACTCACAGCGTCAGAAACATAAGTCATTAGACAGAACAGAGCAGACAAGAGAAGGCAAAGCCACTGTGGCTGCAAACTTGCAAAAGGGTTGGGCCAAGAAGGAGGGGTCAGGGGGCTTGTTGAAAATATCCAGAAGGTTCAGGCTACGACAAATGTCAGTGTGTTTTAGACAGGTAACCCTACATATTCAATAAGTATTTAAAAGTAATGCAACACTTGATTTCCCTCACATTTTACATTCATAGGAAGGTCAATTACTGGGATTGCACAGGGTCACTCAAATCAAATACATAAGCATTTGACAGTATTTTGATCAATTTTCAATGAGGGAAATAGTTTATTATAGTAAATAGTTCTGTGTTGCAAACCTTATGTTCTCCTGGAGAAAACAGGGGGTAATCACCTGAGAGATGTGTCATCTCTCACATCTCAAAGTAATGTCAAACAGGGGGGGGATCTCATGTGACACCTTGTAAGAGTGACAGGATGAGATCAATACAAACTTGTTCAGATAAGGAATAGGCATGTTGTCACTAACCATGAATCTGATGTGATGAACCGGGTCAAATATCTGGGATCTCTAAAACACACACGGACGGGTTTAAATCCTTGTCAAAAGTTCTGAAGTAAGAGACTGGTTGACATTATACACTTTTAACAGGGAAATGTAAAAATAACCTCACATAAATTTCTAACCACTCTAAGCTCTAAAATTACAGCCCTTTTCACCTCTCGTTTTATTCAGCTATTGAGTAACGACTTCATCAGAATATAACACGGAGAGCAACTTTACTGTTAACTGTTTTTTTCTCACCTGAAAACATTGGCCAGGACCCAAGCCAGCCAAGGGTACTTTATGTATTACATTAATTTACTTGAGTTTCTATGACATTTTACATGAGGCATGGAGAGAAAATGCACTCCATAACAATGTTTCTGCTGGTAGCTTTAGGCTGGTAGAAGTCAGCAAGCTCTCTAAGTGTAGCATGACTGAGGCTGGTGCTGAGGATAGTGTGTGGAAGAGAGGGTGAGAGGTGGGGGGTGGGGGCAGAGGAGGGGAAGGAGAAGAGGAGAGGAGAGGAGGAAGAGAGGAAGGCACTTCAGATTTATGTGGGGGGTAATGATGTGTTTTTCCAACCACGCACTTTTGAGCACCATCACACACTCTATAATCCACCCACCCAACATACTCTTTATCACACACACATACACACACACACTCTCAAATGCACACATTCTGGCAAGTAGACACACACACACACTCTGGAGACCCAGACACACACACGCGCACACACACCCCAACCCGCCACCCATGCCCCCCACACACACCACTTTCCTGCGCAAACACACACACCCCTCTTCTCTCAGCGTGGGGTCTTTGTTCTAACACCGGTCTGCTCGCTGACCCCCAGCATGTACGTTTGACCCCTGACCTCCCTACTTCCCCTCTCAGAGGGGTCCAGCCCCCAGCCCTGCCCGCTCACACACCTGCCCACCAACCAGACGCCCGGTAAGGACAATGATCCCGTCTTTGAAGGCGTGGGCTTAGCAGCCCGTGGCCTGCTCTGGTCAGGCTGGAAGTGGCCATGCGTACCGAAGGGTACAGGCTAAAGGAATATCACTTCCTAAATCCCCAAAGCCACAAAGAGGGATCGTCAGAGAGTCTGCTAGTCATCCTCTGAGTCCCTGGGCTTAGCTGCTGATCCTCTCTCTGGGAGGCTCCACTTCAGAGGGCAGCTCTTCAGAGACGCACGCCCGCAGAGGAACATGTAAACCCCCCTGATGTTAAACCCTCCGACAGCGAAGAGGCTGACTGTGCCTCATCACTGTGACGGCCGCCGCTGGTCAGCGCTCGGCGCCCATGTCAGCACGCTTCCTGCATGTCCACGCCTGCCCATCACGGTAATGCAGAGGGAGAGGAGGGGCAGTGAGACGCAGGGCTGTGATGAAGTGAGGTGTGGAGAGGACGCTCGAGGGGGGGGGGGGGCTAACGCAAACATGCAAACACGCACAGACTCACATGTTGACTCCATCATGGTGTTCTGCCTATGGGGGGTTGGAACATGCACACGGCCATGGATGTCAGGGGGACATTCAAATCTATAAATATGTGTGTACGTGTGTGTGTGTGTGTAAGTGTGAGTGTGTGTGTAATGTGTATGTGTTTGTATGCAAGTGTGCGTGTGTGGTGTGTGTGTATGAGTATTTGTGTGTGTGTGTGTGGGGGGGGGGGGGTTGACATCAGTAATCCAGACAGACAGGAAACAGAGATTGCAGAGTACAACAGTGTCATCCCTGCTAGTGTCTGCTCCATGCCAGAGGCCGGCTAATCACTGGCTTGTAAAGGAGAGGCCCACGCCTGGGGGAGCATGTGTACACACACACACTGTCTCTGTCTCCAGCTCTGTCTCCCCTCCCCAATGCTCTCTCACTCACACAAACACACAAACACATACACACACCGATTTTGAGTGGGGAGTTAGGTCACAGAACTGAATACGAATGGAGTCAAACTGTCCAGAGTCATATCACTCCTCACATAACCTGGAGGACTTGATCTCTCTCTCTCTCTCTCTCTCTCTCTCTCTCTCTCTCTCTCTCTCTCTCTCTCTCTCTCTCTCTCTCTCTCTCTCTCTCGCTCACTCGCTCGTTCTCTCTCTCTAGCTCTCTTACTGTGCTACCATTTAGTTAATTATCTTCCTGTACATTTAGTGGAGGAGCTATGTGAGAAATAAGAGAAGAGAGAGATGTAGCCAGCAGAGGGCTGAAGTGGCTGTCCTCTGGCCGTGATGAGCCAGACCACAGCCAGTCCTGTGTGATTTGTATCCACAGCCGTCAGTCTGGAGAGCTCCATCCTCTACACTATGCCCTGCAAGTCTATTAGCCCATTAGCATGCTAGCATATTAGCTTGCTCGTCTGCTACTTCTTGGTGACCCTCTCCTTCTCTCTCTCTCTCTCTCTCTCTCTTTCTTTTTCTCCACTGTCAATTTCCTTTTTTCTCTTACCTCTAAACGCACAATCCTTTATATTTCCTCCCTACCTCAGGGCCAGAGACTTCATCTCCCTTCCATCTGTGTGTGTGTGTTTGTGTATGTTTGTGTGTGTGTTTGTGTGTGTGTGTGTAACAAGGAGGGAGGGCCGATCAGGGGAGGCCATATCAGCCAGACATCAGCTGTAATTAATAAAGCGGACCTACGCTAATTAAAACAGCATGATTAATGCAGAGACCAGGGTGTGAGGTACTGCATGGTGCCTTCCAACTGACTCCACAGTCTCACAGCTACACTGTTACTACTGCACCTGGACAACACTGCTATGGTACCACTACATTTACATAGTATTAATATAGCTGTACTGTAATACCACTACATTACCACTATAGTATTATTGCATTACCTCTAATGTGCTATTATATCATCGTTACAAAACTTCCATTGTGGTATTACTATAGTACCAATTAGGGGTGTAACGATACACTCAGCTCACGATACAATAAGTATTATGATACTGGGTGTACAATCCAATACGTATCACAATGTTTTGAACACAATTTTAAATTCAACTGAAATTCAATTAACAGATTTATTTCCAAAACATGAAACATTTTCAGTAATTTTCTTTGTTGTACATACAATTTAGTTAACTCAGTTCAAGCGTTTTCTGTGAATGCAGTGAATGCACGCATGACGCAGGTGCAGAGTAGGTCGCGTGCTGCTAGCTCAACCAACAGGATCAAAGGGACGTCGTATTGTAAACATATTACCATAAGTCTACGAGACATATTGTAAAAATGTTGTATTGCGATATATTGTTCCACGATATATTGTTACACCCCTAGTACAAATGTAATACTACTACAGACTGCTACAATACTACTATAATATCTCTAAAATACTACTACTATATTACTAGGGAGTCAGGTGGCTAAGCGGTTAGGGAATTGGACTAGTAATCCGAAGGTTGCTGGTTCGATTCCCGGCGGTGAAAAATGACGTTGTGTCCTTGGGCAAGGCACTTCACCCTACTTGCCTCGGTGGGAATGTCCCTGTACTTACTGTAAGTCCCTCTGGATAAGAGCTTATGCTAAATGACTAAATGTAAATGTACTCCAAAACTATCATAGTCAATACTACAACAGTACCACCACAGTACTGCTACAAACATTAGAGAGATATGACAGTATTGTTACAACACTACAACTACAATATTACTACAAGGACTACCACTACAGTACCACTACAATCATATTTCTACAGTATTACTACATTTTACTATTATACTAATACTATAGCACTACAGCAACACTGATACAATGCCACTAAGGTTCTACAACAATACTTTTACTACAGTGTGGTACTTTTGTGTGTAATATTTTTGTTGTGTAACTTGTCAACAATATAGGCACATAATCATCCATTGTAGAGTAGTTCAATGTAGTTTAGATAGTGTAGTATTGTATGCGATCCAGTTCACTGTAGTGTGCCATTCCAGACCCTTATACAGTGATGTAGTTGTGTTGAGAAGTATAGTGGGACCAGAAAGGCCTTCCTAATGACTTGACCATGTGTGTGTGGGTGTGCGGGCATGTGTGTGTGTGTGTGTACGGGTGTGTGTGTATGTTTGTGGAGTGTGTGTGAGGCCAGAGTTGACGTCAGGGCAGACTGATAGAGCTGAGCTGAGCTCAGGGTAGGAGGTGATGTCATCACTCTC
Organism: Osmerus mordax; assembly: GCF_038355195.1. Classification (NCBI taxonomy): domain Eukaryota; kingdom Metazoa; phylum Chordata; class Actinopteri; order Osmeriformes; family Osmeridae; genus Osmerus; species Osmerus mordax. Next base: position 5,800,339 of record NC_090062.1, on the reverse strand, counting down.
CACTGCCCTGGGAGAACATTACTGAGGATAGAACCACAGACTCTCCACAGCCCTGGGAGAACATTACTGAGAATAGAACCACAGACTCTCCACAGCCCTGGGAGAACATTACTGAGGATAGAACCACAGACTCTCCACAGCCCTGGGAGAACATTACTGAGGATAGAACCACAGACTCTCCACTGCCCTGGGAGAACATTACTGAGGATAGAACCATAGGGACTCTATAGCGCTGGGAGTATGTTACTGAGGATAGAATGGTTCATTCTAAATAGTTAAATACACTTAATCTGCCACAGAGAAGATTGGGGTTACTTTTGAAATATGGAAGAAAATTGTGTATATATTGTTTTCTCCTCTGTTTGAGGAGGAGTGTGTTTGTGTGTTTGTGGGTTTGTACGAGTCAGAGGTGGCTTGGATTAGGAAAAAAGTTAACCAGTTTCCCTCTCTTCAAAAGAAAAAACAGTAAGGCAGGGTGTTTGTCTGTTTCTCATTGGAGTAAACATTTGTTCCAGTTGTAGATTCTACAGAGGTGGAACATGAATCACACAAACACACAAACACACAGGCACACACACACACACAGGCATTCCCACACACACACATAAGCACACACAAACACACACTCTCACACACACTCCAGTGGTGGAACATGAATCAGACACACAACGGAAACCACACTGACAGCTGCTGCTCATTACTGCAACTATTACTGATATAGGAGGCTGCTGGGGAAAATACTTCCCTCTATACAGCAAATGGCCCTGTTTACCATGCACACACACACACACACACACACACACCTGCAAGCATGTACAAAGAAACACACACACTGCCTAGAATAGAAATGCAGACACAATCACAAATAGACATACTCTGTACACATACACACCACGAGAGCAGGTAACACACATACACAGGACCTTCTTTCTGCATGCCACATCAGGAACAAGTGACTTTAACATTTCTCTACACAAAACACTATTCATCCAACAAAAAACGAACTCCTTAAACTGTAACTCATTAAAGATGAGCTGGATATGTTTTTGTCCTTGAATCACAGACAAACATTTGAAACTCCTTTACATAAGTATGAAAGGAAGAGGAAATTATCTTATTAGATCAATACTACAGGTAAAAACACTCATTTACACACACATTCATTCACACACATTAACACACACACACACACACAAAATAACAAAATAACAAAGATTAAATCTATGGTTTGGCATGTGTAATTCTAATTTAGCTTGCTCTACAACATAACACATTTTCAACCTTTTGAACAAAGGGGTTTTGAATGTATACAATAACGTAATTAAACAATAATTGAAACAATATCTTAAGGAAACGTAGTCAACTCAGGTTCAATGATGTGCTTGCGACCAAACTGTAATTGAATAACTGTGACATGTATGTAACTTACTATGAGATTACATGTAACTTTTATGCATGTTTACATTCACTACAGATATCGTCAGAGAGGCAAACTCCCCACAGATCTGTAATAGCCTCTTCAGACATCCTAAATATATATATATATTCCACAAATATTTAAAAAATGTCTTGTCAAATGTGAATGACGTATCTCTGACTAGAAGCCCTAAAACCTTAAAAACAAATTCCCTAAGATCCCTAAAATAACATGAGTAAGAGATGAAAGATGTTTCAAGCTAGCTGTCGGTAAACAAGTACCACCAAGCCTATGTGTCTCTGGGTTCAGGGTAGGTCAGTAGTAGGTGTGTTGACTATAGGTCTGCACCACCTATAGAATCTGCTAGAAGGTACTGCTTATCTCTTGAGCATTGCTGAGGGAGGTCTACTACTGCTGAAACAAACAAAACCAGTAACCACACAGTGACACAGGTTCACCTGGTCCAAAGGGTTAATGAATTCATTTCTTCCCGTTCCCTCCTAAAAACATAAATCAAAAGCAGCAACAACGCGTGCACACACAGACACACACGCCTCTGCATTGTGACGAACTCAACCCTCTTTGACCTCTGCCAATTTTTATCTCATTTCGGTTTAACTTTGTAGATCAGACTTTAATTTTGAAACAGGTCTGTAGGACAGTGATGAATAGGCTACATCACAGAGGGCTTAAATTACCCCTCTCCCCAGTGGCTGCTGACCGGGAGGTGGGGGGGGGGGGGCACAGTGACCTAGTAACAGACAGAGAAAGAGGACTGGTCAGCACTTGCCCTCTCAACCCTGCTTGCTTGCACACCCAACGAGACAGGAGGAGGATGCTGGAGGATGGGATGGGGTGATGAGAGAGAATAAGACAGAGAGAGAAAGAGAGACAGAGAGAGAGAGAGAGAGAGAGAGAGAGAGAGAGAGAGAGAGAGAGAGAGAGAGAGAGAGAGAGAGAGAGAGAGAGAGAGAGAGAGAGAGAGAGAGAGAGAGAGAGAGAGGACTTTCTCAGTTCTTGATGTCAAGGTGCTGTCTTGTTGATGTGAGTTATTTGGGATAACTTTGACGTACTTTGAGGAGGACAAAACTCTGGCCTCATTTAAAAGAGTTTCTGTGTTAACTGGTCATTTTTAACCATCCATCTATCTCAGTGTCAGTGACATGTGTCCTGTGGTCACCTATATATCGAACAAAGCTATGTTGGTCAACATATTTCACAGAGTGTAAAAACTTGGTAGATTTCTAGATTTCTATAAAATGTTTTCACAAACTAAACGACCTGGTTTCTATACAGAATAACTTATTTGGCAAAACGCCCCCCTTTCTTGTTCTCTCCCTCTCCGTTCAGGCTACCACGTCCATCCTTTCCTCGCGCACCAGTGCTCGAGCTCTTTATACACGCTACTAGGCGCAAGTGTGCCGTGAAGCTGAATGGATCACGCCAGGGCGCCCTTTCCACACCGACTTGATCACCGCAAAATCCCTGATGGAGTTGAGATGCGCAGAGATAAATCACTGCAGAATTTAAGATCATCTCTACGAGTTCATACATCAATTATTTCATGTCATTTTACGCAGACTCGTTTTATTTCCTTTGTTGGCTAAGGAAATATACAGAAAACACACTTATTGTGTTTGGTTTTGCCATGCATCTCCGACACCCACTGGAGCGCAGAGTGCGTTTGGCCATTCCGCAAGGAGCAGGCTGGTGCCGTAGAGCAAATATGACCTACCCGACCCCGGCGCGGCACAGCTGACTTTGCCGTCACAGCGGGAGTCTATAGTAGATATTCCCCGGGGAAACTCAGGTCACAGTAGCAGCAATTATTAACCTTTATGCGTAAAAGATGTTATCTCACACAACGTGTTATAGAATGGTCCCGTGACGTGTCTCCTCGCGCAGTTTGCGCGCCCAGGCGGTGGCTCTTTACTCTGATTATAGGCTTCCTGCCCGTGAGTCGTGGTCTACTCTGTGCAAACTAATAAGGCAGGTTTCCAAAATGTTGAATTTAGGAGTTATGTATTTTTGCTGTAATAATGCTGAAGAGATTAAATGATGATTTAAGAGAATTCCATGAGATTTTCTATAGCTATTTAGTTTACATTTACATGCCACACATCAGATAGCCTACAAATTATAATGAAAACACTTTATATACCAAAGGACAATCTGCGTTTAACAGTAACATAGTTTAGACTTACTTTCAGCGACAAAGGGACAATGCTCACGATTTTGTATGATTGGATTTAAATAAATCATTATGATCAATACATTTTTCAAATGACTGCATGTCTAAACTCTACTCGTGAAATCAAAATATTGATTGATAACGATAAGCTGCTGGTACAAGTATTAGGCTATGTCAATCAGTTATCAGACATAATCAAATTACTCCAAAGTTTTGTTTTTGGGTTTTTTTCACGATCAAAAAGACTAGTCTCTTGGCTGTGTTCACGCTACAATATATAATGCCTGTGAAAAACACGATGATCTAGTTCATGCTATGTTTTAAACAAAGCTTTCAGAAAATAATAAGGAAGCCGAGTTGAATAAAAGGAGTTCAGAGAATTGAATTGGGATCCAAAACAGATGCAAAACAGATGCGGAACGAGTCGAAAAGTTGCTGAACATTTCCCCAACGTTTAACAGCTTTACTATAAAATCACAAATCTGAAATACAATTATATATATTATTTAGAATATTGTATAAAATAGCAGTGTGTTTTACAAATGTTGCCAATCTCTGCCTATGAAGAAAATACATCTAATTACGGGCTAAGTCCAGTCAGTTGTACTATCAACACAACTTTTTCATCGGTTTAAAGTAAGTTCCATAATGAATATAATTCCCTTTTGCAAACTTTAAAGGAACTCAGGGTCTTCCAAGTTATATATTTCATGAAGTCAGTTATTTTAGAAGGCAAACGGACTTGACGTTACCATAGAGGCCACGTGCGTAAAACACTCGGCTCATCTGTTTTGAGTTGTTTGAAACACAAAAGTTCACCAAATTTGCGTAACCGAACAACACCTCTAGTCTGTGTGTGTGTGCGTGCGTGTGTTTGTGTGTGTTTGTGTGTTTTGACCAATAAACTCTGCAGTCGTTTTAATAGTTTTGAAATGAATACAAATTTGCACAAATTAGGCTTTGGAAGTAGATTATAGATTTATACCAACGGCTTTTAAAATGTCAAATGACATATTATGATAAAATTACACGAGGGGTAAACACTCTCTCTCTCTCTCTCTCTAACTCTATCTCCAACTCTATTTTTCGTTATCTATCTCACACAACTAGGCTACGTTACAACGTGCCCTATATGTGGATCAATGTGTATCTTTTTATTTTATTTTTTAAGAATACAGTTAAAGCTTGAAGAACACTGTGGATCACCCAAAACTTTGAGGTTAACTTTGACACAGTTGGAAATCATTATACGCATACATACATTGATTGAAGATCAATATGTAGGCTACCGTTGTAAAAGAGACTCATTGACATTTGTTTTAGAACGAATTAATTGTCGATTTTGAAGTTAAAATGTCAGGGCATATACAATATAGTATGTCTTTTCACACATTCAAACAGTGCCGTATGCTGCGAAGCAGACCCCAGCGTCCTATTCACTGTCAGATACTCGTCCACACCTAGGCTGTCAAATTGAATTCAACAGTATATCCAACAGGTCCACAGCAAACGACAAGACACACACAGAGTGATGCCACAGACTATGGACTAATAAAGTTCAAATACTTTAAACTAATTTAAATGATATAGGCCAAAGCGTTTCACACACGCTCTCTCTCAAAAAGATTCGCGTGCACACACACACACTGACAATTTCTTAATATCCCCAACTAGGCCCCCTCAGATGGTTATAGCATCTATGGCTGCACTGGGGCTGTAACAGGGAATTTCGCCTCTATGCTTCAATCTCAAGGTGAGAGTAATTGCTACAGCACACCATGTCTGTCCATATCATACCCCATATACAAAAGTGCTTTGTTTCACAAATATGTAAAGAAAGAGACAAAGGTTTGCACGATGCTCTAACGTGCTCGATGCTTTCTTTAGAATGTTTACAGCTCTGAAAAGTACACAAAGGATCACATGTAAACACCATTGTTATCATAAATTATTGTAGAACTGTGTGAACATAAAGGAACAAGCTGACTTACGATTTTATAAAAAAAACATATACATAAATTACATTTAAGACTTTTACTTTATCTTTATACTGCATCGCATTTTTTCAATACTCGTTCCAGTCTCACATGAGGTCTCTTCGTTTTCTGAAGAGAAGGTTACTTTTACATGCTTGTATTGATACTTTACGCACATTATTAGAATAGTAAATAAACTCCACGCACTAGAAATGACTGAAATTACGCTCGTTTACAATCCATTGGAATGTATAGGCTGAAGTTAACATTGGATAAATTAAGTCAAACCCGCAGCAACAGTGAGTAGTATTTTGACACAATGTGTTTATCTGTGTCTCTGACTCGTCTGCAGTATGTTGCGAGGGTAAGAAGTTGCATCAAAACTAGTCTTCCTTGAAGCAGTTATGATGATAGATGTTATTATAGTAGGAAAATGCCAAACAATGACGCACTATAAGTCCCCGTAAATGTCGCCAAGGCATGTTGTCGGGTGTGTATATGCTCTCCTCTGCGGTTTCTCTGTCTGGACTGAAGAGGGTATTGTCGTTGCAAACGTGCAGCGCGTGTGACACTGATGGATGCGCCAATGGTAAGACGGACAGATGCTTGGGCGGATCTAACGGTATGCAGTGCTGTAGCGGCACACACAGCGAGATTAGGCTAAAACATCCCGAATCGGTGAAAGACTGTGCTCTTCCTTATCGTTCAACCAAACTGGCGAACGAAGAGGAGATTCCGGTCCCAACGACCTACTCTTACACTCGTACGCGGGGTTTTCCCTTTTTGCGGTCGAAGAGACCATTTCTGACTATTCAAAACGGCGCAAGTGGAAATCGCGACACGACAATGACACGGACTCCGGCACATCTGGCAGAAGAAAAAACCCGTTAACAACTTACCGTTATCTTGTTGACAAGAAAAGTATTCGCATTCCAATTAAACGTCTTTCCAGCAGAAGTCGGAAAACTGCATTTTATCCCGAATACCATCTGAAAAAATATTGGACAATTGATTCACTTTCCCCAGTGAATAATACCGATTTCTCTGTAACTTTTTTGATTTAGATGATATTACTGGGGAAAGCTCTGCAAAATACCATTTGATTGCCTATTAGGGTGTGTAGTCATCTAAAATGTAGATAACTATATGTTCATTATTTTGATCTTACCATAAAACAAAAACTATTCTTCATACTATAAAAAAGGTGCGCGTTTGTTTCGGGCTGACTCACTTGAGGCAAAGGAGTCATCTTGCAGTGAGGAAGACGCGTCTGATTCGCTGTTGCTGTTTTAAATACCTACTATCAGCCACACAAAGAAGGGGGAAAAGTGGTATTAGCAGCCAAGAAAGTGTTTGGCAATAGCTGCTGATCCATGCTCTCGAGCCTCGGAGCAGCTGAGGCTCAGCACGAGCCCGTCCCCTCCTTCTGATGTACATTATTACAACAAGGGATACCCAATCAAGCACGTATCTCATCGATTCGAACTGCTCTCAGCGGATTTTGAACGCGCTTGGACAAAATAACGGAGCAAGCCAGCGTGTGGGCGACAAGTCCGTCCATCTCTTCTTTCAACATTTTGTCTTTTCCCCCTTTTATCTCAGAATAAGAGATATATCGGTTGATGTTTCAAGGGGAATTGGAACCACGCCGGATTTCCAAGATGATATCAGCGACATTCATATGTTTCCCTGCTGGTTTTTAAATTGCGGGTGATTATTGGAATCAAATTTCTTATGGATAACACAGTTAATCAACCGACTGAGTAAGTATGCCATTCTGCTAACATCTCGGCGACATCATGGCAGTTAGTGTTATAGCCTATAGGGATAATTATAATGTTTTGTCTCCATCTGTAGTGGATACGATGTTCACTCCCACACAAGGGTATTATAGGCTACGTTCAGTCTGTGTGGTAGGCTACATAGGGTACATTAGTTTTATATTCACATAATCTCCTAATTAAGCTTGTCTACTAGTTTATGTGCTGTATGACACTATAGTTGCATGTTAGAGAGCAATGTAAGAGGCGGGAGGGGAAGAGACAGAAAGACGTGACGCCAATATCACTAGAGCTAACCACTGAGGGACAAGGCTCAAATGTGACACTGCTTGATGTTTGCCCCTCTTTGCAGACTTTGAGTGACGCGATTATTTCGTTTTCCTTTAAGCTTGCCTGTTGCAGCCTCTACCGCGGAGTGAGAGGATCACTAGCGGCTGAACGGTTTTTTCTCCCCTCCACTGTACTGCTCGTCTGCTCGCCGTAATATCCAAGTCGAACGGGGGAAAAAGAGGAAAAAAGACCCGCTTGTTCTGCCTCGTCTTCAGATCTACCCCTCTCTTCACTGTCTGAGTTTTTGTTTGAAAACTGCCGATATATGTCAGAGCCCTGAAAGCGCCCGGGGTACAGTGTGGAAAGCGCCGCTATCAAAGACGAGCGGACCAGCTCGGAATCTCTGGGGCTACAGAACTCTTCAGAAGCCCATAACAACCATGCCGCGGAGGAAACAGCAAGCGCCGAGGCGCTCGGCAGGTACCGTGCCATGATTTGCATGTTATCGTGTGTTTTTACGACTGCCGCCGTATCCCCATCGTCAGTATAGTCTTAACATTTATACCGAAGTGTGTGCGAGGCCGTGTAGCCAATGTGTGTGTGACGGTGTGTGAGAGAGGGTGTACGCAGGCAATGTTTCTGTGTGAGCCTAAGCTACAGTGTGGGCTTTAGTAGGAGCATACTCATTCACTCACGAGGGATGGTGGAGCTCCACTGGCATACCTAAGTTTTCTTTCTTTTGAAGCGGATGCGTTTTTCTACAATCACGTAGGCCTACGTTGCTCTTGATAGCCTTTTCAGCGAATCCGCAATATCAATAACACGTATGGTTATTGCAACGTTATATTGTTTAGTTCAGATTATTTATAGTAGACTAGTCGACAATAAAAATTGGGGTAACTTTAGTTTAATTTTTTATTTTCTATTTCGAATTGACCAAATTAGCAACACAGTTTCCATTTGGTAGTGTGTTCTTTTGTAAGCTAGTCTATAACTTTTTTTTTAAGAAAAAAGAAGATTCTATTCGATAAAACCTCTGCTGTAGGCAAGAATGGTTGTCGAGGAGGATAAAAGGGCTTTCAGACCGTGTCTCTTTATCCGATTGAGCAAAGACAACTTGAGCTTTGATAGTCACTCCGCCTTTACCCTATTTTAGCCTACTCTCTCCCAACGCTCTGGTAAGGGTGCAGATATTGACTCTATGATTTAGAGATCTATGAAGAAGCGTAGGGAAAAGGGGCCTCGTGTCAGCTGACTGTCATGGTTCTCTTTGATGCTCGCCTTCGCAGTTTTTTAGGGGCTTTGTGGTAAAACATTTGATCACAAAAAGTCAACTTTCCCCTACTTTCCCTACATAGGCTGATTTCTTTATTTTTATTTATACCCGTTTCTGGGAAAGAACGATTATTTCAAAGTCCACTCTAGAAGGTATGTGGGCTGGGAGAGCCTTTAATGGACAATTGCCATCTTTGATTTGACGGCAGATTGATCGCCTGTCATCCCGCTTGTCTTTGATCTATTCAATCCCGATAAACATCGATAAATCACTCCGCCCTAGCAACGCCGGTCTCCGTGACATCATGTCTGGTTTGACAACTGCCCATTAAAACATCTTTAATTGCCTCTTTTGTAGTTTTGCGTTGCCAAAGCCAAAGGCCAAATGTTCTTTAGTTTTTAAGAGTATGAAATAGTGGGCCACCTCGTACAGACTAGATTCTAGTTACTTTATGTTTGGGTTACCACTGAGGCAGTATGCTATATTTTGTAAAGAGACAAAAGACAACAAGTTTTTATTGATTTATTTAAGAAATGTTGCTTACTTTCTTTCAGTAGACCTTTATAAACATTTTCAGAAACACGCTGTATATTAAATCTTCATCAATTAAATGCAGTAGGCATAAGATATTTTGTCTTTATAAAGTACGCTACAGACTGCTATGAGTCAGATGTTGACTTTAAATATTGGTAATATGGAGGTCAACTAATGTTTAGATTTGATTTGCTTTTACCGCACAGAAAGCCATGCCATCTATTCACTAGATTGATTTGTAAAACTATCATAGTTTATTGTATGATGCTTAAACTAAAGGTAGTTTAAAACTATCTCAGTAAATTGTGAGATACTTAAACGTACACACACATGCATGCACACACACCATCCACACACATGCACACACACACACACAGAATCGCTACATTTCATCCCACTCTTTCTCTCACACATACACACATTGCTAGTATGAAAAATGTTACTATTAGTGTAATCGAGAGATGGAAGACTGGTTAGCTTCATCAGAAGCAGCCATCAAAGGGACTTTGTTTCATATTTGATTTAATTGTCTCCCTTTTGACAGCCACATTCATCAATGGCTCTAATGGTCAATCAGAGGTTGGCAGCGAGAGTGCTCTCGTTGGGTAGCGCTCCATACGTTTGACTGTGGGCCTTACTTTATCAAAATGCTTTTCCCTAATGGACGTGAGGAGAGGGGAATGACTGAGAGCCTTCTTATTCCACTAAAGAGGACGAGGGAGGGAGGGAGAGAGGGAGAGAGAATTAGGTATTTATTCTTTTGATGAGCAGATGAGGAAAAACACGAAAGTGGTGTGAGAGGTTTTTTTTTAGCCTGCGGAACTTCCTGTATTTGTATTTTTTTTTCTGGCCCCTTTTTGTATTTATTTCATCTCAAACTCACTCCCTCCCTCCCCCCCTCCCCCCACACACACCCCTTGCTCCTGCCCCCCATCCCGCCTCCCCTCTCCCTCCCTCCCTCCCTCACAGCTGCAAGTTATAAGGTTGAGGAGTGCTCCGTGGCACACAAAGAGTGATGACAAATTGATTGCGCTGTAGTGATGGAAAGAGCAAAGGAAAGATGGCAGATGATGGGCCTTGATTAGGAACTTTGGGAAAACTAGTCCCCGGCAACCTTGAGCGTTTCATGAGAACATCTCTTGTCGCTCTCCCTCCCTCTCCGTCTCCCTCTGTCTCTCTCTTTTCACTCCCCTCTCTCTCTCACACACACAACACACATATACACTCTCGTTCCTTCCGTCTCTCCGACGCCCCCCCCCTCCACCAGCCCTGCAGTCTAGAAGGCTTGCTCAGCCGTATAAAAGGAGAAGTTGTTTTGCCAGCTTCATTAGTGTTCACCTAATTAGCTGTGAAGCTGATGGATCCCTGACAGCTCTAATGATTGGAGATGACAAGCTCCGCACACTGTCACGAGGCCCAATTAGGTTTGCAGCTAGTTTGATGTAATCAAGTTGATCTTACACAGTCGTCCATGCCTTCAGTCCGGCGCTAACTCAATCCTCCGGCTGCAGGTGACGAATAGGGCCGGGTACCTTGGTAATCACGTTGGGCTGGAATTAGGCTGGCTTTTAATGGCCTGCAGAGGAAAAACAACACAGAGAAACCAGACGCTGGTCTGTGTGTGTGTGGGGGTGGGGGGGCTGGAGGTGTGTGCCTTGTACGTGTACCTTGTGTGTCAGGGTGTGCATGGGTGTGTGTCCGGGCTTCATAAGAGCAGTTCATGCACACACACGCGCACGCGCACGCGCACACACCACTTTCTGTCTACCCAGGTCTTCTTGACTTTTCTTCTTCATAATACCATTGAGAGGAGGACAATGGCGTGGCGAAAACCTTGTTTTTGCTTATGGGCTTTGAAGCCTTATGAGAGCAAACACATCATTGTTTTTAGGAGGAAGAGAAAACATCAAACATGGTGTATATATTGACATCCCTCCCTCCGCCTCTGTGTCAGGTCCGGCCTTCAGCCAGGGGGCCGGTGTGATAGCATTACTTTGAGCCTGAGACGATCACAAGCTTATTGTTCCAGCCTTGTTGTTGCGTTGTAAATAACTGACTATTAAAAGGGGAAGCCGTTGCTGTAAACGAAGTGTTCTGACAGTGAGCTGTTTTTGACGAACGCCCTGGTAATATGAAGGGTCTGCCTGCTACCTAGCTATCAGGACACTGTGGATCCTGGGGTAGTGGGATTAATCATAGTGTTCACATCATCAGGATCATGTTTAAATAGGCTAAACATGATTCATCTAAATATTTAAATCAGGACACATCTAGTTCTGGTTGACGGGAGGCGGATCGCAGCTGAGGAAAAGCAGCTGATTTCTGTGATTCTGGTGTGCGTGTGTGTGTGTGTGTGTGTCTGTGTGATTGATTGTGGATGAGAGAGAGGGATTAATCATGCCTGATGTGTGTTAACGTTGCACTTGTGGTGGATATATGTTGAGTGCAGTGGCCCATTTAAACACACCCATTGGAACACAAAGCACACACACGCACAAACAGAATACCATAACGTTGGATTTGGATTGAAAAAAGATGTGTTTTGTATGATATCATGAGTTGCGCGTCATACAGTCGGCTTTTTTAAAGTATACCGTTTGTAGTTATCTACACATGACTCTGTATACAGTGAGTGTTGTGCAGTCAAAATGACAGTGTATTTTCCAGGTGGGGGGTGGAGCCAGTTGCAGTCTCCATACAGCAAGGCCCCTCACGTACAAGATTTGTGGATTATAATAAAACATGCCATCTTAATTAAGCTAATTATCCTAGCTAAAAGCCCTCATGATAATTCTATTACTTATTAAGCCGGAAAAAAAATCATTGTTTTATAAATATCCCCCCCCCCTCCTTTTGGGGGGTAATTAGAAAACAACTAATTTAAAATATTATTCTATTTAATTGAGTGCTTTTTAATGCTTTGTTTAGACTAAATGTGTACACTATTGTAGTTGGCTTGGTAGTGACCTATCAACTTGTCAGGTATGGGTTCATGAGTCCCTCTTTTGCCATGACTATAAAAATGAGTGTAAAGCTTGTGCATGTGAGAATGACTGTGTGTGTGTGTAATAGTGTGTATGAATCTGTGTTAGTGTGTTCCTAATCTTCTGGGTGTCCTGGTTCTTCTCTGCTTGGTCTTACTTCAGTACCCATACCTGCCTAGACCCTGTCCCCTGAACCTCAGACCCCGTCTCTCCAGTCCAGCCCTGCACAACCCCAGTCCAGCTCTGCGTAGCCCCAGTCCAGCCCAGCCCTGCGTAGCCCCAGTCCAGCCCTGCGTAGCCCCAGTCCAGCCCTGCGTAGCCCCAGTCCAGCCCAGCCCTGCGTAGCCCCAGTCCAGCCCTGCGTAGACCCAGTCCAGCCCTGCGTAGCCCCAGTCCAGCCCTGCGTAGCCCCAGTCCAGTCCAGCCTTGCGTAGCCCCAGTCCAGTCCAGCCCTGCGTAGCCCCAGTCCAGTCCAGCCTTGCGTAGCCCCAGTCCAGTCCAGCCCTGCGTAGCCCCAGTCCAGCCCTGCGTAGCCCCAGTCCAGTCCAGCCTTGCGTAGCCCCAGTCCAGTCCAGCCCTGCGTAGCCCTAGTCCAGCCCTTCGTAGCCCCAGTCCAGCCCTGCACAGCCCCAGTCCAGCCCTGCGTAGCCCCAGTCCAGCCCTGCGTAGTCGTAGTCCCCCTGTAACCCAGCCCTGCACAGGTCCCAGTCCAGCCCTGCGTAGCCCCAGTCCAGCCCTGCGTAGCCCCAGTCCAGCCCCGCGTAGCCCCAGTCCAGCCCTGCGTAGCCCCAGTCCCCCTGTAACCCAGCCCTGCATAGCTGTGCCCAGAGAGAGCCTCTCCCAGGCAGCCAGCTGACACTGTGATTAGTTATGGCCCTCCTCTGCCTCTTTCACTGCCTCAGACTGCCCGCAATGAACGGGCCCAGAGCGGGAGGGAGCGAGAGAGAGTGGGAGAGAGAGACCGGGAGGGGGAGAGAAAAACGGGGGTACAGAGAAAGGTAGAGAGAGGAAGCAAGATAGAGGGTGTGAGGAGGGAGAGAGGCAGTGAGGTGGGGGGTAAAGTTCCTTCTCCTCCTCCAGGATCTACGGTTGATGGTTGATAAACAGATTTTTTTTTTTTCTTCCAGAATCTTCCGTCATGGCTCCCATTAGTCTGACAGCTGTCAATTAGAGCTCCCTTGGTCTGGCGGCCTACAGTTTATTGCAGGCGGTTGATGCTGTCATTTCGCTCCCAGTTTCGCCTTGAGCGTTATCACGAGCGCTCAAACAGTCAATAGCTGATGCATCAGCAGTTATTTCTTAAATTGGCTCACAAGGCTGCATCCTTCCCTCATTTTTCCCCCCTCAGTATCTGTGTCTCCCCTTTCTCACTCACTCTCTCGCTCTCTCTCACTCTCTCATTCTCTCCCTCCCCTCGCTTCACCTCCCTCGTCTCCAAAGATTGTTTTGTGCGGAGAGAGCGATGGATGGAGCTGGTAGCAGGGCTGTGCTGGGTGCAGACAGGGCCATGCAGTAACAGGCTCGACGTCTCTGTACACGGAACATGTTCACACAGCCTCTCCCGCCTCTGTTCCGCTTGGAAACCAAACGATTGAAATAGTGATGTATAGGAAAAAATACTAAACAAACTTGAAGCTCGTGTCTTTCTCAGGCACAGGCACAGATGCACACACACCACACACACACGCACAGAAACACACATAGGCGCTCATAGACATGAGAAAGAGAGGCTTGTATCAGTTGAATCGCTGTGCATCTCTGCCCCTTGCTGCTGATTAGCCAGTGTGCTGGTGAAGCTGCAGCTGTAAACATGCCGGATGGTTCCTGGCCTGGGATTGGGGCAGGCTCTTTCCTCCTTGGTTTCTGAGCACGCTCTATGAACTCGCTGTGAAGCCTGATTCGTGGACAAGGACCCTCACTGAAGCACCCTGGGAAATGGCTCCCTCTCCCAGCACATTTTTGAGGAAACAGGAAATTGAGGGGGTTTGTGGGATCTGAGCACTTCCTGTCAAAGGAGACAGATTTATATACACCCTACACCCAGGAGCGTGTGTGTATAGACATACAGTATACAATATATACAGTATAAAAAAAAAAAGATCTGCTTTTGTCCTCATCAACGTAAATCATCTTTCTCAGCCCTGTTATTGGCAGTAGTGTGCCTCTGTGTGTGGGTCTGATTCAGTTTTGGAGTGTATCTGATGGTGTGACGGAGCCATCCTCAGGTTTTCAGACTCTGGCAGCTCCACAGAGGATTAAATCTCCCAGCAGCCCTCAGTAGTGAAATATGGCTGTGCGGAGTAATACCTGTCTGTGCTGTTGTCATGTCAACTTGGGGTGGGGTTCCAGACAACCCCCAGACTAGATGGTGGGGGGAGAGGGGGCGGGGGTTGGGGGGGGTTAGGGAGGGTGGTTCTGAGTGTCATTTGGGCCTGGCTCCAGGAATGGGTTTCTTGTCAGGGTGGGTGCAGGTGGGGGGGGGGGATGGGGGCGTGGGGGGGGGGGGGGGGGGGGGGGCGTCTTTATGTCTGCCTTGGCTGGGGGCTTGTCTATAGGAGTAGAACATGTGTGTCAGTGTTCATAAGCTCATGTGTGTGTGTGTGTGTGTGTGTGTGTGTGTGTGTGTGTGTGTGTGTGTGTGTGTGTGTGTGTGTGTGTGTGTGAGTGTGTGTGTGTGTGTGTGTGTGTGTGTGTGAGTGTGTGTGTGTGTGTGTGTGTGAGTGTGTGAGTGAGTGTGTGTGTGTGTGTGTGTGTGAGTGTGTGTGAGTGTGTGTGTGTGTGTGTGAGTGAGTGAGTGAGTGAGTGATAACCTCCTTCCTGCGGGGGCTTTGGTGGGGTCCAACTGAGACTGGCAGCCATCAGTCACGCCCGCCGCTTGTGAGTGTGTGTGTGTGAGTGTGTGTGTGTGTGTGTGATGGTGCTGGTGATGAAAGCCAGGGGAGCCAGTGGTGGAGGCCCACATAATCAGGGCCAGCCAGAGCTGACATCCTTCTCAGACATGACAGCCTCTTCCTCTTCTCCTTTCCTTCTCCCCTTACCTCCCTCCCTCCCTCCCACCATCCTTTCCTCCCTTACTCATTTGCTGTTGTTAGACAGCCTCAAATGCCTCATCCCTCCCTCCCCCCCCTCCCTCCATCCCTCCCTCCATCTCCTCGCTTTATCTACTGATCAGTCTCAGATGCCATGAATTATCCTCACCCCCTTGTTTCTCATGCGTGCGTGTGTGTGTGTGTGTGAGTACAGTTACTTCATAGGGCTACCAGGAAATGTTGGGGTGATTGTTGTCTGATTTGTCAGAGGTGGTAGTCTTGTGTGTGTCTTCCTTGCCAGCCCTTCTGTGTTATCGATTATGATATTTCCTGTTTGTGTGTGTTGACAGTGTGTGTGTGTGTGTGTGTGTGACAGGAAGGAAGTGCTGTTTTTCTGTGCTTGGCAAAGGCAAGCAGGTGTGAGAGAGAGAGGAGGGAGGGAGAAAGAGAGAGAGAGGGGAAGTCTGTTTTATTTTATACTGCAGGCCTGTTGCTAATTAATGTTTCTTGGTTGGATTCTGTCTGAGTTGAGTAATGTTTTGATCTTTTATGCCTGATAACTGCATACCTAATGAGATTTCAAAGCTTCTGGAGATGTGAGTGCTGCTCCCTGCAATTATTGACAGATGCCCTTTCTTCGCCATCGAGTTCTGCTCCATAAATCCTTGCTCTGTAATGAGCTTGAGAAGTGCCACCCTGCCTGAGCTAATGAAACCCTCCCAGTGAGGGGGGGGGGGGGGGGGGGCATCACGCTCCTCTGACACATTTTTTTCTTTAAATGCACTCCGCAGATGTCAGCCACCTCGGGTGTGTGTGAGGGAGAGAGAACAGAGGAGGTGAGCGTGAGATAGGGAGGAGAGGAGGGGAGCGTGAGATGGAGAGGAGAGGAGGGGAGCGAAAAAGTAAGACGTGGGGGGAGGAAGGAAAAAAAAGACGGGGAGCAAACAGG